>NC_090816.1:6854157-6901727 GCF_000390325.3 Nicotiana tomentosiformis | reverse complement strand
GTGACGTGGTCCATTCCATAGAACTGTGCAGTTGAATAAGCTGTTGTTATCTGTACATTCTCCATATAGTAGAGATATTGAACCACAAATCATGTTTAGATTATGTGTTGGCACTGTAGGTACCCACATAGGTCGTGTACACATGTTGAATTATCTACTAAATTGTTGTTTTGTACTCAGTCACAGTGTACTTATTTATTTTATTCAGTCTCTATTGTTCCTTACTGATGCATCATATCATTGCTGTTTTGGCTGATTTTTCATGATTATTGATAGCCCGAGAGACTGGAGAGATTTATGACTGAGTGAGGCCGAGGGCCTGATTGTGAGATATTGATAGTATAGCATGTGAGTTGTTCGTGCAGTACGTGAATTGTCCGTGCGGATCCAGATATTGATATTATAGCACGTGAGTTTTCCGTGCAGCACGTGAGTTATCCGTGTGTATTATAGCGCGTGGGCTGAAAGAGCCCCTCCGGAGTCTGTACACCCCTAGTGAGCCCAGGTACCTATTGAGTATGAGTACTGAGGGCATAGAGCCGAGTGATTGAGCTGTTGTTATGAGTTGAGTGACTGTTGCCCTGAGAGGTTGTACTTGCTTTTTATTTGTTATTGCACTTAGTTTCTATCTATCATTGTTGTGAAATTTCTGAAAGATTTTTATATCCGGATTACCTGAACTTGAACTGTATAAAACTGATTTGACTTAAACTGCCGGATTTGAAAGCATGTCTATTCTTTGCTGGAACTACTGAAAATGAACTATAACTATATAGCTCGTCACTACCTTCAGTTCCTTAATTATTATTGTTACTTACTGAGTTGGTTATACTCACGCTACACCCTGCACTCCATGTTCAAATCCTGGTGTTTCCGGTCACAGAGGACTTTGATCTCGTGCGTGGTTGAGTATCGGAGATTCATGAGGTAGCTGCCGGCGTTCGCAGTCCTTGTCTCTCCTTCCTCATTATCTTTTATTTTCTCTATTGCTATTTTGACACAGACTCTTGTAGACACTGTTTCTTAGACTGGTTGTTTAGATGCTCATGACTCTGTAACACCCGATGTTGGGGTTATTTTTCCGCACTGTATTTTGAGTTTAACTTCTGTTGTTACAAAAACTCTATCATGTAAAAACTTTGACTTATCTTTTGTGAAATATTGGAAGTGTCTTTGAGAATCGGCTTGCCTAGTACCATCGATAGGCGTCATCACGACATGTTAGGAATTTGGGTCGTGACAAAAAGTCGCCAATGATACTAATTAGTAGCGGCATTTGGGTCGCTCCAAGTAAAGCCATTACTGAATGTTATTTGTGATGACTCCTAGAGTATACTTTCAGTGGAAGCTCTTATCTCCACTATAGTATGAGATTTAGTAGCGAGATTAGTCGCTACAGATACTAATAGTTCATGTGACAAAGTTTGGTCGCTACCAAAACTTTTTTTTCACTAGATATTATTTTTCTAAAAACAATTAAGTTGCAACAATATTTCTATTTAAATTACGCATATGTATTAGAAGAGATACCATTCAAAGCATTTGTCAAATAAAATAATCAAGTATTCTGTTTATAAATTCACAACATATAATTTGTGAATACACATAAAACGTCAAAAAAAAGCAAAAATAAATTCTTGCTAGCATCATTTCCTCCGGAAAAATATATGGCCTCAAAATGCAGACAAAAGCTCTGTCATGGGCTGCTTTCCATCATCGACCCATGACCCCTTGGACGCGCCCCGTGGCGTCCCGGCAAGCCTCCCAACGCCTAGCGCCACGGTCGGTCCCGTGGTCTCGGCCGCGCCAAGTGACAAGCGAGCATGCGCCTCTGTCGCCCTACCGATAATCAATGCCAGCGCCCAGCGGCTGGCCAATGCCATCAGTGCCGCGCGCACCGACAATGCCACGCGCACAAATCATCATGTTGCCATCAGTGACGCACACCCAGACAGTGCCCCGCGCGCAGACCCAATGCCAAGCACCAGCGCCCAGCCGCTGGCAGATCCAAATAGTGCCGCGCGCGCCCACAACAATGCGCGCGCAGACCCTGCTGCTCAAGACAAAGTTGCTGCCATCGGACTTGCTTCCATAGAAGACTAAGTCCTTTTCATTGTAATTATAGAGTAGTTTTACTTCATTCATTTTCAGTGTGCTTCTACAGCTTTCTTAGGTCAACTCATGTAACTTTGGTTTATTTTTTTAAGCATTATTAAGGGGGACCAAAGCATTCAAACAATTCTCTGTACTGGTGTCTCTCCCCCCGACACCGCATTGCATCTTGTAATAGCTTTCATCATCATCATCAATACAATCATCAGCTTTCAACATCAGTTGCTCATTTTTCGCTGCTCAATTGCTCACGACATTGGTTTTCCCGTACGGCACTGACAATCTAGTCTAGCGTACGGCGAGGACCTCAGTTGGCGCATAGCAACCGCACTGACATCGGTTTCATAGCCTTACGTCGCCCTTCCAAGGAACTTCAGGAAGGCGCCGCGTAACAGTTGGTATCAGAGCCTAGGCTTGACATCGGACGAGGGAACTCATTGGCATCATCATCATCATTTCTGACCATGGTGAATCCCGGGGATCGCATCACGACCCTAGAAGAGACGGTTGACGCATTACGGCCCATTGTGGATACGTTGCCTGATCTAAAAACCAGCCTAGTGCAAAGGTTGGACGACCTGGACCGCAGAATGCGGCAGGCCGAAAATGACATAGCAAACATCAGTCAAGACTCTGAGGAAGACCGGCAAACGGCTGCCGTCGAGGCAACCAAAATTCATGGCCAATTCGAGGACCTCCAACAGGAGCGTGCCGAGGATTTAGCCCATCGGGAACTAGAGGCAGATAGACTGACAGTCATGCAGCAAACCATAGACAACTTGACAGGCCAGCTCAATGTTGTCAATGCTGCCCTTCAAAGCCTGCTCAAAGGAGGCGAAAACCACATCAGGGGTGCCACGAACATTGCCCCCATGCCACAAAAGCTGAAAATTCCGGAGCCCAAGCCATACAACGGAGCCCGGGATGCTAAAGAAGTGGAAAACTTCATCTTCGACATCGAACAATACTTCGATGCCGTTGGACATTTGGAAGAATCCAAAAAGGTAGCAACTGCTGCCATGTATCTTCAAGGCGATGCAAAACTCTGGTGGCGAGTCAAATACGAAGCCATCAGGGCCGGTGAAGATACTCTCCAGACATGGGCAGAACTGAAGGCCGCCATACGCCTGCAGTTCTTCCCCGAAAATGTGGAATACAATGCACGGAGAAAGTTGCGTGAACTCCGCCACACCAGGTCGGTGCGGGACTACGTGCGTGAATTCTCCGCACTCATGCTAAACATACGGGATATGGGGGACAAAGACAAACTGTTCGCATTCATAGAAGGTTTGAAACCTCATGCTCGTATGGAGCTGCAAAGACAACGGGTAGATACCCTGCCCAAGGCCATTCAAGCTGCTGAGTGCCTTGGGGATTACCAGTTGGAAACTCAGAAGGATAGGCCCCAGCCGCCTATCCGAGGGGGATACAACGGGAGCCAACCTAGCAATGGTGGCCCCAACAGAAACGGAGGAGATCGAGGTACATCCAAATCCAAGACTCCTTCCTCAAGCAGTAACACTACTGCATCAGTCAACAACCATCGGGGGAGAAAGCCCCCATCAAAATGCCGTCATTGCGGTGGGGAACATTGGAACAATCAATGCCCCAATACCCAAGCCAATGCTCAACAAACTGTTGACGATGATGAGACAGATACCGACGACTCAGACGGCGCCGATCAAGTAGGTGCCTTCAACGCATTTGTCGGCTCCATTCATGATACCTTGGCGGGAACCAGTACTGGCAACCCCAAGAAGAAGGCATTCCCAATCGACAAGAAAGGGAAAGGAAAGGCGGACGAAAGGCCTCCCCCATCACAAAAGAGGACCCTAATGTTCGTTGACATGAAAGTAAACGGCAGACCTATTCGGGCATTGATAGACACGGGTGCTAGCCACAACTACCTGGCCTCAACTCAGGTGCAACGCCTCGGTCTAGCAGTGCAAAAATGCAAGGGTCCTGTCAAGGCTATCAACTCTCCATCTCAGCAAGTGAGTGGAATAGCCAAAGAAGCGCCAATCCAACTTGGCCCATACAAGGGAATATTCGACCTACGCATAGCTATCATCGATGACTTCGAACTGATAGTGGGATTGGAATTCCTCAGGCAGACCAACACCATCCCGGTACCATATGCCAACATGCTCCTAATGATGGGAGACAACGGGGCCAAACCCCACACCATACCGTGCATATCCAGGAAGATGGCCGCTGGAAACATCACGGCCATGCAGTTTAAGGAGGGAACCAACAGACCTGAACCCATGGTTCCGGCTGCCCTCAACATCATCAAACAGGCATCACATCATCGGGGTCCAACAGCTCATGGCGCCCCTCATTGTGTGAAGACTTGTCAAGGAATTCCAAAAGGACAAGTCGGATCACTCAGCACAAGCGGGACTCTTGGAGCCGCTACCTGTCCCACAGAGACCTTGGGAAAGCATTTCCCTGAATTTCATCACAGGATTACCCAAGGTCGGAAATCATGCAACCATCATGGTGGTAGTAGACCTGTTTTCCAAGTATGCTACCTTCATCGCAGCCCCACAGAACATGTCGGCAGAAGAAACAGCTCGACTCTTCTTCTCCCATGTTGTCAAACATTGGGGTATGCCCAGCAACATCATCAGTGACTGCGACCCTCGCTTCACTAGCAAGTTTTGGACCCAACTCTTCAGTTGCCTCGGATCCAAACTGAGTTACAACTCAAGCCATCATCATCAGCAAACACATGATCAAACAGACCGGTTCAATGACATGCTGGAGGAATATCTCCGCCAATTTGCTACCGGGTCACAAACACATTGGGTGAAGCTTCTGGATGCTGCTCAGCTGTGTTTCAATTCACAAAAGTGCGCCCATACAAACAAAAGCGCTTTTGAAATTGTTACCGGACAACAACCGCTACTCCCACATAATGTGAATGCACCAAACATGCCATCATCTCATCGAGCTGCCAGTTTCTCTACAGAATGGGAACAAACTTTGAAGATAGTGCGGAGCTATCTTGTCAGGGCCCAAGACAGGGCAACGAGGCATGCCAAACAAAACCGTCATTTTGCCCAACATCAAGCAGGGGACAAAGTGATGGTAAGAATCCCGAGACGGAACTTGTTTACAAAGAGGACCCAAGATCCTCGCCTATTGCGAAACTACATGGGCCTTTTTCCATTGAAAGGCGCATCGGGAAATCCACATACAAGCTGAACACACCAGCCTGGTGGAAAATTCATCCAGTCTTCCATGTCAGCCGCCTCAGGCCATTTCAGAAATGCATGGAAGATCATTCAGAAAGACATCTCACAACACCGAGGGGAACAAACCTCCTAGCCATCAAGAGCCTGACCAATCATCATCATCCTGCAGGTAAGGCTCCGAGGACGTCGCCAACTCAGGTGGGGGAGAATGTCATGGGCTGCTTTCCATCATCGACCCATGACCCCTTGGACGCGCCCCGTGGCGTCCCGGCAAGCCTCCCAACGCCTAGCGCCACGGTCGGCCCCGTGGTCTCGGCAGCGCCAAGTGACAAGCGAGCATGCGCCTCTGTCGCCCCACCGATAATCAATGCCAGCGCCCAGCGGCTGGCCAATGCCATCAGTGCCGCGCGCACCGACAATGCCGCGCGCACAAATCATCATGTTGCCATCAGCGCCGCACACCCAGACAGTGCCCCGCGCGCAGACCCAATGCCAAGTACCAGCGCCCAGCCGCTGGCAGATCCAAATAGTACCGCGCGTGCCCACAGCAATGCGCGCGCTGACCCTGCTGCTCAAGACAAAGTTGCTGCCATCGGACTTGCTTCCATAGAAGACTAAGTCTTTTTCATTGTAATTATAGAGTAGTTTTACTTCATTCATTTTCAGTGTGCTTCTACAGCTTTCTTAGGTCAACTCATGTAACTTTGGTTTATTTTTTTAAGCATTATTAAGGGGGACCAAAGCATTCAAACATTCAAGCATTCAAACAATTCTCTGTACTGGTGTCTCTCCCCCGAAACCGCATTGCATCTTGTAATAGCTTTCATCATCATCATCAATACAATCATCAGCTTTCATCATCAGTTGCTCATTTTTCGCTGCTCAATTGCTCACGACATTGGTTTTCCCGTATGGCACTGACAATCTAGTCTAGCGTACGGCGAGAACCTCAGTTGGCGCATAGCAACCGGTTGCTTAGCCTTACGTCGCCCTTCCAAGGAACTTCAGGAAGGCGCCGCGTAACAGCTCTCATGTCCTAGAATGCAGCCAAATTAGGGAGCAAAAATACCCCTAAGTAAAATTAGAAGAAAATAATATTAGCCGCTCCCAAGTGTGGCTCCTTTTGTATTGTTCCATAAGAAGGCACGTTATTATCTTTTTGCGTAAACATTGGACAAATTAGTTACTACCTACAAAAGAAATTAGGAGAGATTTATTAGAAAACACATTAGATACCATGAAAATGAAATGATGTAATCATGTCAATATATTTTAGAAAAGCACGTTAACAATGATTACTAAAATTACTCTATTTCATATGTAGGTGCCCAAACTATTAAAATTGTTCACCACATACAACCAATGATAGACATATAAAATATGAACTTTCTTTACTGCTTATACACTAATCATATTCTATGTAAAAGAACAAACCTCATAATGCCATATCATAGTTTTGTGATGGAAGAATTGTCACGACCAAAAAGTCTCACCACAGGTGTCGTGATGAAATCTAGTCTCTAAGACTAGGTAAGCCGATTTCAATTACATTTTTAGAGTCATTTTTTTTGAATTAAATAAGTAACCAAAACTAAGAGCAGAACAAATATGAATGTCAACCTCCCAAGACTGGTAGTACTGAGTCACGAACTCTAACTGAATACATGGAATGATCACGAGGACTGAATATACAATACTGTTTGATTACAAATTAACAGTACAATGAAATGAAAACACTCAAAGGGACTGCAACGACCAAGCAGCTCTACCTTGAATCCTTACGATCCCGCTTTAACTCTTCTCAAGTCCAATAACTCCAATACCTGGCTCTACACAAAAATGTGCAAAGTGTAGTATGAGTACACCACGGTCGGTACCCAGTAAGTATCAAGACTAACCTCGGTGGAGTAGAGACGAGGTACAGTCAAGACACTCACTAGTCTAATAGCCTGTGTAATATAATATACAAAATAATAGGAAGCAGATAACAATAAGGGCAATATAAGACAACCAGTAATATGCACATCAGATAACAAGAATACCATTAATATCTCTCAACAATTAATAAATACAATTACACACAATAAATCAAATCCTTCAAATAAATGTCTTTCACATATAATTCTTTCAAATAACGCTCTTTCAAATGTAATTTTCTCAAATAATTACCTTTTAAATATAATTCTTTCATATAATACCTTCTACATAAAATCCTTTCAAATAAATATTTTGAGTATAATTCTTTCAATTAAAAAGTCACCATGTGACACCTCGTTTCATAATCATAAAAATACGGGTCTCAGTCCATTTCCATATTTTTCGTAAATACGGTTCTCAACCCATTTTTCATATTTCCACGGCACCTCGTGCCCATAATTAAATCATAATATTTTTCCGGCACCTCGTGCCCTCATTTCATATCACAACTGCATGGACAATTCACGTGCCAAATATCATTATCATTTAATCACAGCACCTCGTGCCCACAATTCACGTGCCAAATATCATTATCATTTACTCACGGCACCCCGTGCCTACATTTCATTTTATAATCCGTCTGGCAATAGCCACATGCTCTCAATTTCAACATAAATCAGATTTTTATCAATTTACCAACAACAAAAAAAATTGCACAAGGTATAAAAATAAACACAAGAATATCACAACATCACATGAAAATCATCAACTCCATAAGCCCGCATTATCACATATCGTCCCTGACAATAGCCACCCTTATCGCTCCTATTGCCATCCTTATCACTCCTATAGACACCCTTATCGCTCCACCCAGATAATTTCAATAGCCACTCTTATCGCTCCTATTGCCACCCTTATCGCTCCTATTGCCACCCTTATCGCTCCGCCCAGACAATATTCCAGCAAACACAACCACAGTGAAATGCCACCCTTATACCCACATAATATCAACGGTGAAATGCCACCCTTATATCTTCAAAATAATAATTAACAAAATACAACAATTTACACGGAAAATTATCACTGCAACATAACAAAATCAATTCTATCACAATTTTCCCAATGGCTACAACCAAAATTTCAAAGATACAACCAAGTCAATTAATTTCACAACAAATATCCGAAGGCTCCACACAATCTGTACAACACCTAAAAACAATCAACAGAGATAAAAATTACTCAATATAAAGCAAAGTCTTCATTAACTCTAAATTTTTAATAATTATATAAACACCTCTTCTTAAGCTCATTTAATTAATTATTTGCAGATGGAAAAATCCAAAATAAAATCAAATTCCAATAATTATCAAACCAGCAAATTCACGAAATTTCACAAATAATCGAATAAAAATCACATCAAATTGTCATATAACAACAAAATCAACAACAAGGATTTAGGCACGACAATAAAAGATTAAATATATGCCAACAATTATCCAATTTACTACACAATGTGCTCTCAAGACTTTAACTCAATAAAATTTGCACATATAAACCAAGTACGTACTCGTCACCTCGCGTACATGGTTTTCAATTACACAAATTACACATAAGACTCAATGCCTAAGGAAAAATTCCCCTACTCTAGGTTAAGCAAGACACTTATCTTTTTGAAGTTAGGTCGATATTCGAAAATAGCTTTCTCACTCCAATCTTTCTTGAGCCTTCCTTACATTACTACGAGGTTCCGAAAATCCTAGCAATTTCAATCTATTTAGAAAAATAACAAAAGTGAACCATAACTAGGAAGATTTTCATGGTTTCAGCTTATTTGAGCATTTTATCAATCACTAGGTATGCAAATTTGGCTACAAGATTCTTCTAGAAGATTTTCTTCACTCCTTAACCCAATCTTTATTTATTTTAGCCCAACAGTCTTCCCACAAATCTTATTGGTACATACTTGTATAAATAAAATTCCCATACCCAAGAATCATACTCCTAATCAACCATCTTCTATCCAAATTCTAAATTGAAAACTAGGGTATGGAACCTTACCTCTTAGATGAAGAACTTGTGAGATTTCCTTGTTGGATTTCAAAGTTTGAACAAGATATTGATGAACAAATGTCACGACCCAAAATTTTCCACCGACGAGACCGTGATGGCGCCTAACATTTCACTTGTTAGGCAAGCTGTAACGACTCAAAATTCCATCACAGGAGTCGTGATGGCACCTAGTCTCTAAGACTAGGTAAGCCGATTTCCATTGCATTTTTGAAGCCATTTTTTTTGAATTAAATAAATAATCAAAACTAACAGCGGAAATAATTACAATATACAACCTTCCAAGACTGGTAGTACTGATTCACAAACTCTAACTGAATAAATGGAATGATCATGAGGACCGAATATACAATACTATTTGATTACAAATTAATAGTACAATGAAATGAAAAGACTCCAAGGGACTGCGAAGACCAAGCAGCTCTACCTTGAATCCTTACGATCCGGCTTTAACTCTGCTCAAGTCCGTTATGTTCAATACCTGGCTCTACACAAAATATGCAAAAGTGTAGAGTGAGCACACCACAACGGTGCCCAGTAAGTATCAAGACTAACCTCAATGGAGTAGAGACGAGGTACAGTCAAGACACTCACTAGTCTAATAACCTGTGCAATATGATATACAAAATAACAGGAAGCAAATAATAATAAAGGCACGATAAAACAACCAGTGATATGCACAACAGATAACAAGAATGCCATTAATACCACTAAACAATTAATAAACACAATTACACCCAATTAAGTCAAGCCCTTCAAATAAATGCCGTTCACATAGTTCTTCCAGATAACTCTCTTTCAAATATAATTTTCTCAAATAATTAGTTTTCAAATATAATTCTTTCAATAAATCTTTTCAAATACAATTTCCTTAAATAAATATCTTTCAAAATACAATTCGTTTATATAATACTTTCTAATTAAAAATCCTTCCAAATAAATATTTTGAATATAATTCTTTCAATTAAAAACTTACCATGTGACACCTCATTTCAAAATCATCAAAATATGGGACTCAGCCCATTTTCATATTTTTCGTAAATACGGGTCTCAGCCCATTTTCATATTTCCATGGAACCTCGTGCCCATAATTAAATCATCATACTTCCCCGGCACCTCGTGCCCTCATTTCATATCACAAATGCACGAACAATTCACGTGCCAATTATCATTATCATTTCATCACAGCACCTCGTGCCCACATTTCATATCACAACTGCACGGACAATTCAAGTGACAGATATCCTCATTATTAACTCACGCTACCTCGTGCCCACATTTTATTTCATAATCCGCCTAGCAATAGCCACAGGCACTCAATTTCAACATAAATCAGATTGTTATCAATTTACCAACAACAAGACACATTGCAGAAGGTATAAAAATAAACACAAGAAAATCACAACATCACATGAAAATTATCAACACCACAATCCCCACATCATCACATATCGTCCCTGACAATAGCCACCCTTATCGCTCCTATTGCCACCCTTATCACTTCTATAGCCACCCTTATCGCTCCGCCCAGACAATATCAATAGCCACCCATATCACTCCTATTGTCACCCTTATCGCTCATATAGCTACCCTTATCGCTCCTCCCAGACAATATTCCAACAAATACAACAACGGTGAAATGCCACCCTTATCTCCTCAAAATAATAACTCACACAACACAACAATTTACACGGCAACATAATAAAATCAATTCATATCATAATTTTCCCAATAGCTACAACTAAATTCCAAAGATATATCAAAATCAATTAATTTCACAATATATAGCTTAAGGATCCACACAATGTATATAACACCCAGAAACATTCAATAGAGATAGAAATTTCTCAGCATAACGCAAAGCCTTCATTAATGCAAATTTAGATAATTATGTTAACACTTCTTCTTAAGCTTGCTTCAATTAATTATTTGCATAAGAAAATTCATATTGGAATTAATTTCCAAGAAATATTAAACCAACAGTACTCACGAAATTTCATAAATATTTCAAGTAACAATCACATCAAATTATCATATAAAAACAAATTCAACAATAAGGATTTAGGCATGGCAAACAAATGATTTAATATTTTTCCACAATTTCTCAATTTACTACACAATAATACCTAAGAATTTAATTCAATGATATTTGCACGTATAAGCCCTAGTACATACTCGTCACCTCGCGTACACGACTTTTCACATTTTACAAATGGCACATAAGACTCAATGCCTACGGGGTAATTCCCCCACTCGAGGTTAAGCAAGACACTTACTCTTTGAAGGTAGGCCGATATTTCAAAATAGCCTTCTTGCTTTAATTGACCTCCGGATAGCTCAAATCTATCCAAATTAATTGTATAACTTCATTGAAATTTATCGGAAATAATTCCGAATAATAATACGTCGACTTAAAATTTTATTCCAAAAAGTCAACAAAAGTCAACCCTCGGAACCCGACAAAAGTTTCATGAAATCTGAACACCCATTCCGATACGAGTTCAACCATACCAATTTTATCGATTTCCAATAACAACTCGACCTCCAAATCTTAACTTTACGTTTTCAGATCCCTAAGTTCAAACCCCCGATTTACACCTCAAAAATATGTAATCTAATCGGATTATTCGATGATAATTCAATATTATGGAGTGGAAATGATCACAAGGGACTTACCTCAAGTTTTCCCATGAAAACCATGCTCAAAAATCGCCCAACCCAAGCTTGAAATGCCCTAAAATGGCAAAAGCTCGGAACCCCTCTGTTTTTGTATTGCCCAGGGGTTTTCGCACCCGCGGTGATTTCTTCGCACCCGCGGCTTCGCACCTGCAGTTAATTTCTTTGTACTTGCGGCTTCGCACCTGCGGTACAATTCTTCGCACCCGCGGTAAAATTCTTCGCACCCGCGGCTTCGCATCTGCGGCAAATTTTTTGCACCCGCGGTGCCTGGCCAGCCCATGGATTTTTCGCTTTCGCGACTCATTTCTCACATCCGCGAGCTCGCACCTGCGGCCCTTTTTCGCGCAGGTGCAATCATACCAGATGCTCAGCAACTTCAACTCCTCCTCCAAACTCAAATTCGATCCGTTATGCATCCAAACTCACCCGAGGCCCCTGGGACCTCAACCAAACATAACATCAAGTCCTAAAACATCATACGAACTTAGTAAAATTCTTAAATCACATCAGACAATATCAAAATGACGAATTGCACCTCAAATCAAAATCTATGAACTTTGAACTTTCAAATTCTTTATCTTGTGCCGAAACACATCAAATCAATTCGGAATGACTTCAAATTTTGCACACAAGTCATAATGACATAACAGACCTATTAAAATTTCCAGAATTGAATTCCTACCTCGATATCAAAAAGTCAACCCCCCGGTCAAACTTTCCAAGAATTTAACTTTCGGCATTTCAAGCTTAATTCCACTGCAGACCTCCAAATAATTTTCCTGACACGCTTCTAAGTCCAAAATCACCATACGGAGCTATTGACATCATCACAATTCCATTCCGGAGTCGTTTTCTCAATAGTCAACTCTCCGGTCAACCTTTTCCATTTAAGCTTCAAATTAAGGATTGTTCTTTTAATTTAATTCTGAATCTTTAGTAAATCAAACTCGACCACACCCGCAGGTCATAATAAATATTGCGAAGCTGCTCGAGACCTTAAGTCACTAAGCGGGGCGTAAATTCTTAAAATGACAAGTCGGGTCGTTACATTCTCCACCACTTAAACAAACGTTCGTCCTCGAACGTTTTAAGAATTATTGTGAGGTTACCAAATTGATGATTTTTCGTTTACACATATACTCACGGTTGATTCCACGTTACCGCCTTTGAGATAAGCCCGACAATGTCATCTCATTTGAGATTATTTCTTTTATCCATATTTGTAGACTTTACGATCAATTTCTTACACTCCAACATTTCAAAGATCTGATTTTTCACAACAACGCACGGTGTTAGTCTCAACTGGATATAGCGACTCATGCCTATGAACACATCAATTTTGCTTGATAATGTTGAAGTACTTAAAAAAAAATTGTTTCTGGGGTGTTTCATTCTTCCCCGCTTAGGGTCATTCGCCCTTAAACACATAACATAACTTATCTCTTCCTTTGCAAATCTCAATCCTCCAAATTTTACTAACTCCCAAATTTTTCAGAATTTTCGGCAGAGTCTCCCCTGTAATTGGGCCTATCCACCTGCCAGAGTAACACCCAAACACCCCCTAACAAAATATCCACAACCCAACAAGATACCACAGGGTATATATCAATAAAATTAATCTCAGCATTGCCTTAGCATAATGATATCAAGACATAAAGAACATCATATGTATGCTCATCACCAGATCTCTGGTCTTAAAACCTGTTCACAATTAATTCCAGCATCATCAATTAATCTCATATTAACCATCACCTCGTTTCGAAGTTTCACAATACTGGCAACAGAACGTGAGGCATGAAGACCTCATGATTACTTACTCGGATTAATGAGTCACATTTAACGCCACCTGGGCTAAAACTCAATATTTACAGCACGAAAATGGCTGAATATGAACAGAAAATATACAAGCATTATCAAATAAGCCTAACCGGCATGACTCCCTATTAATATTATTGCACAAATTAAATTTCACAAGGGAGAATTTTAAACTCATAAATATTTCACCACAAGGATCTCGTTCTTATATAACTTTCATCGCGTCTTGCAGCCCGGTTTAAATATTTCACATCATGTAAAAATGTGAGGATCTCATCCTCAAATCCGAATCACAATTATGTTGAACATTGTGCCAACTGAAATTTTTAATTTACTTTATTTCTTCTTTTCAATACATTTCATAAATAATTTTAACAACATATAATGAACCCTCATACCGGTAGGGCGTATAATTCATAAAAATTGGAATTAATTATTTCAAAACACATTAAACCCACTGTAATGAATAATAAAAATTATTTTTGGACTTATAGCCCTCAATGGTGTACAGAAATAAAATAACAGACACGGACTCACATCTTTAAATCTCCCAACAGGGATAAACATATAAGTGGGTCACAAATTTACGAAGCTTACCATAAGTGGAGCATAATAGGAGGACTCACCTCACTATTCAGAACCAAATCAATTTAAGGAAAATATTCTTTTATAATAAAAATCAGGATCGTACCTGCAACGAGACCATCTGGTGTATTGGCCTAAGCCAAATCATAGTGATTAAATCAACGGGTCGGGCCTCCACCTCTTAGGCTCCCACTACCCGCCTGTCCTCCACCTCTAGCTGACTATGCATGTGGAGTATCAACTGGAATAAAGCTTGTAGCTGGAGTGTTCTGATGAAACCCACCCCTCCCAAGTTTGGGACAATCTCTCATGATATGCCTAGTATCACTACACTCATAACAACCCTTGTGAGGTCGCGGCTGCTCGTACTGAGTTTGTGCCGGATAACTGGAATAACCACTGTAAGAATTTCGTGTCAGTGGTGCACTATAAATTGGAGCACCCCGAGTAATCCGATTTGCAGACTGAGCTGACCGACTGCTCGAGCCTCCGCTATAATGGGTTCTAGCTGAAGAGTAAAATCCATTAAACCCTCTAGATCTTCGAGACCTTTTGGCCTCTTTAGACTCCCTTTCCTCGCCTAAAACACCCTCAATCTTCCTTGCAATCTCCACTACTTGTTGAAATAAAGCATCAGTTTGCAATTCTCGAGCCATGCATATTTTAATATCATAATCGAGCCCCTCAATGAATCTGCGGACCCGTTCTCTGATTGTAGGAACTAAGATAGGTGCATGGCGAGCTAACTCGTTGAACCTGATAGCATATTCTGACACTGTCATAGTGACCTGACGTAACCGTTCAAGATCTGTGCGCCACGCATCTTTGAGAGTCTGGGGAACAAACTCTTTCAAGAACATTTCCCAAAATTGAGCCCAAGTTGGTGGTGTGGCATCGACTGGTCTACCTTCTTCATAGATTTTCCACCACCGATAAGCTGCGCCTGACAGTTGAAATGTAGTAAAGGCAACTCCGCTCACCTCCACAATACCCATGGTGCGGACAATACGTTGACAATTTTCTAGAAATTCTTGGGCATCTTCTATAGCCGTGCCACTGAAAGTTGGTGGATCATATTTCTTAAACCTTTCAAATTTCTTTTGTTCTTCTTCTGATGCCTCGGGCCTGACCTCAGGCCGAACAGGAATAACAGGTTGTATACTAAACCCGGAACCTGACCAACGTGAGCCTGCTGCTCTGGAGTTTTGGTAGGAGTCTGAGCTACTCCCCCAATCTGCGGAATGTTTGGTGCAACATAGATCAATCCCGCCTGAGTTAATATACCAAATAAAGTCAGGAACTGTGCCAAAGTCTCCTGAAGTCCTGGGTTAACAACAAGTGCTTTTGGTACCTGTCCCCCAACTGGAGCTACTAGTGGCTCCCCAACTGTTGTTCTGATAGGTGCTCTAGTCGCAACACGTGCCCTCCCTCGATCTCTACCTCGGCCTCTATCTCAGCCCCGGACTTTTGCAGCCCTAGCAGTATGTGCGGATGCCTGCTCAGCTAACCCAGTAGCACGTGTTCTCACCTTCTGTGAGAGAATGGAGATACAAAGGTTGAAATTCCAAATTCAACAAATTCCGCACTCCAGGAATGAATGAAATGGAAATTTCCTAACAGTTCTGTAGCCTCTCGAAGATAAGTACAGACGTCTCCGTACCGATCCGCAAGACTCTACTAGAATCGTTCGTGACTCGTAGAACCTATGAACCTAGAGCTCTGATACCAAGTTGTCACGACCCAAAATCCCACCACAGGAGTCATGATGGCACCTAGTCTAAGACTAGGTAAGCCGATTTCCATTACATTTTTGAAGCCATTTTGTTTTGAATTAAATAAATAATCAAAACTATAAGCGGAAATAATTACAATATACAACCTCTCAAGAGTGGTAGTACTGAGTCACAAACTCTAACTGAATAAATGGAATGATCACGAGGACCGAATGTACAATACTGTTTGATTACAAATTAACAGTACAATGAAATAAAAAGACTCCAAGGGACTGCGACGACCAAGCAGCTCTATCTTGAATCCCTACAATCCCGCTTTAACTCTGCTCAAGTCCGTTATCTTCAATACCTGGCTCTGCACAAAATGTGCAGAAATGTAGAGTGAGCACACCACAACAGTGCCCAGTAAGTATCAAGACTAACCTCAATGGAGTAGAGACAAGGTACAGTCAAGACACTCACTAATTAATAACCTGTGCAATATGATATACAAAATAATAGGAAATAAATAATAATAAAGGCACGATAAAATAATCAGTGATATGCACAACAGACAACAAGAATACCATTAATACTACTCAACAATTAATAAACACAATTACACCCAATTAAAGCAATCCCTTCAAATAAATGTCTATCGCATAGTTCTTCCAGATAACTCTCTTTCAAATATAATTTTCTCAAATAATTATTTTTCAAATATAATTCTTTCAATAAATCTTTTCAAATACAAATTCCTCAAATAAATATCTTTCAAAATACAATTCGTTTATATAATACTTTCTAAGTAAAAATCCTTCCAAATAAATATTTTAAATATGATTCTTTCAATTAAAAAGTCACCATGTGACACCTCATTTCAAAATCATCAAAATACGAGTCTCAGCCCATTTTCATATTTTTCGTAAATATGGGTCTCAACCCATTTTCATATTTTCACGGCACCTCGTGCCCATAATAAAATCATCATACTTCCCCGGCACCTCGTGCCCTCATTTCATATCACAAATGCACGGACAATTCACGTGCCAAATATCCTCATTATTTACTCACGGTATCTCGTGCCCACATTTTATTTTATAATCCGCCTGACAATAGCCACAAGCGCTCAATATCAACATAAATTAGATTGTTATCAATTTACCAACAACAAGACAAATTACACAAGGTATAAAAATAAACACAAGAAAATCACAACATCACATAAAAATTATCAACACAACAATCTCCACATAATCACATATCGTCCCTGACAATAGCCACTCTTATCGCTCCTATTGCCACCCTTATCACTCCTATAGCCACCCTTATCGCTCCACCCAGACAATATCAATAGCCACCCTTATCACTCCTATTGCCACCCTTATCGCTCCGCCCAGACAATATTCCAACAAACGCAACTACAGTGAAATGCCACCCTTATCTCCTCAAAATAATAACTCACACAACACAACAATTTACACGGGAACATAATAAAATCAATTCATATCATAATTTGCCCAATGGCTACTACCAAATTCCAAAGATATATCAAAATTAATTAATTTCACAACAAATAGCTTAAGGCTCCACATAATGTATATAACTCCCAGAAACAATCAATAGAGATAGAAATTTCTCAGCATAAAGCAAAGCCTTCATTAATACAAATTTAGATAATTATATTAACACTTCTTCTTAAGCTTGCTTAAATTAATTATTTGCATACTAAAATTCATATTGGAATTAATTTCAAAGAAATATTAAACCAACAGTACTCACGAAATTTCATAAATATTTCAAGTAACAATCACATCAAATTATCATATAAAAACAAATTCAACAATAAGGATTTAGACATGGCAAATAAATGATTTAATATTTTTCCACAATTTCTCAATTTACTACACAATAATGCCAAAGACTTCAACTCAATGAATTTTGCACGTATAAACCCGAGTACGTACTCGTCACCTCGCGTACACGGCTTTTCACATTTCACAAATGGCACATAAGACTCAATGCCTAAGGGGTAATTCCCCAACTCGAGGTTAAGCAAGACACTTACTCTTTGAAGGTAGGTCGATATTCCAAAATAGCCTTCTTGCTTGAATTGACCTTCAAATAGCTCAAATCTATCCAAATTAATTGTATAACTTTATTAAAATTCATCGGAAACAATTCCGGATAATAATACGTCGACTTAAAATTTTATTCCAAAAAGTCAACAAAAGTCAACGCGAGGCTTGCTCCTCGGAACCCGATAAAATTTTCATGAAATCTGAACACCCATTCCGATACGAGTTCAACTATACCAATCTTATCAAATTCCAATAACAACCCGACCTCCAAATCTTAACTTTTTGTTTTCAGATCCCTAAGTTCAAACCCTCGATTTATACCTCAAAGACATGTAATCTAATCGGATTATTCGATGATAATTCAATATTATGGAGTGGAAATGATCACAAGGGACTTACCTCAAGTTTTCTCGTGAAAACCTTACTCAACAATCACCAAACCCGAGCTTGAAATGCCCAAAAATGGAAAAAGCTCGGAACCCCTCTGATTTTGTATTGCCCAGGGGCTTTCGCACCCGCGGTGATTTCTTCGCACCCGCGGTACAATTCTTCGCACCTGCTGTACAATTCTTGTCACCCGTGGCTTCGCATCCGCGGCAAATATTTCGCACCCGCGGTGCCTAGCTAGCCCATGAATTTTCCGCTTCCGCGACTCATTTCTCGCATCCGCGAGCTCGCACCTGCGGCCTTTTTTCGCGCAGATGCAATCATACCAGATGTTCAGCTGCTTCAACTCCTCCTCCAAATCCAAATTCGATCCGTTTGGCATCCAAAGTCACCCGAGGCCCCCCGGGACCTCAGCCTAACATACCATCATGTCCTAAAACTTCATACGAGCTTAGTCAAATTCTTAAATCGCATCAGACAATATCAAAACGACGAATCGCACCTCAAATCAAAATCTGTGAACTTTGAACTTTCAAATTCTTTATCTTGTGCTGAAACACATCAAATCAATTCGGAATGACTTCAAATTTTGTACACAAGTCATAAATGACATAACAGACCTATTCAAATTTCCAGAATCAGAATCCGACCTCGATATCAAAAAGTCAACCCCCGGGTCAAATTTCCCAAAAATTCAACTTTTGGCATTTCAAGCTTAATTCCACTACAGACCTTCAAATAATTTTTCAAACATGCTCCTAAGTCCAGAATCACCATACGGAGCTATTGACATCATCAAAATTCCATTCCAGAGTCGTTTGCTCAAAAGTCAACTCTCCAGTCAACTCTTTCTATTTAAGCTTCAAATTAAGGATTGTTCTTTTAATTTAATTCTGAATCTTTAGTAAATCAAACTCGACCACACCCGCGGGTCATAAATACATATTGCGAAGCTGCTCGAGACCTTAAGTCACTAAATGGGGCGTAAATTCTTAAAATGACAAGTCGGGTCGTTACACAAGCCAACGTTAGAAAATCGTTAAACCAATTCCTTATTTTCATTCAGTAAATAACAATGATTAACTAAGATGAAATATAAGAGGTGCGGAATTTTATAAAACTGTATTAATTACTACCACCCGGATCTGGAGTCACGATTCACGAGCATTCTAGAATTTACTGCAAGTAATAATCTGAAAAAATTACAATTGTCTGAATGAAAGAAAACAACAGTGACATAAAAGGTAGACGGTGACTTCAAGGTCTGTGAACGCCGACAGATCTACCTTGAGTCTTCGGATAGCGGACCAATAGCAAAATCTCGATCAACTTGAGCCGGTATCAAAGTTTGCACAGAAAGTGCAGAGTGCAGCATCAGTACAACCGACCCCATGTACTGGTAAGTGTCGAGCCTAACCTCGGCGAAATAGTGACGAGGCTAGGACAAGACACCCACATATAACTTGAACAGTATAATCATGCTAGTGGCAATAATAGTAAATAAAGAAATAACGCAGAAATAATGGGAAGGGAACATACAGTGGGGGAAATACAACATAAAGAGTGAGAATAATGAAAAGACAGGATTAAACCGAAAATCCTTAAATAAATTGAGCAATTAAAACAGCAAGGAAAATTGCACGACATCACCCTTCGTGTTTTTACTCTCAACCTCACCAAATAAATAAATAGAACGGCACGACATCACCCTTCATGCATTAAACCTCTCATAATATACATGGCATCACCCTTCGTATTTTAAACCTCTCATAATATACACGACATCACCTTTCGTGCTTTAAACCTCTCATAATATACACGGCATCACCCTTCGTGCTTTACACTCTTCCTCACAATATAAATAATGCATGCACGGCATCACCCTTCGTGATTTACACTCTTCCTCGCCATATAAATAACTCACGCACGGCATCACCCTTCGTGCTTTATACTCTTCCTCATAATTCACATAATCAATAACAACGGATAGAGAGAAGTTTCACAAAGAAATCAATATTTCATCAATAATTACTTTCACAATTTAACATCTCAACCTCGAATCAATATTCACAATTTTATCAACCTTGGTGGAACCGGATACAAGTCTCCCAAAATTTCAACAACAACAATAAGCATGGATAACAAGATTTAAGACTACAAATTTGCAAGAATGGAATTTCACTCGCATGCTATGACTCAACCACAACGCATAGATGCTTGTCACCTTAACTATACATCGTATTCAACAACAAAACACGTAGCAATTACTCACACAATACCTATTCCCTCAAGCCAAAGTTAGACACAACACGTACCTTGCTCTGAAGACCACTAAACTCGTAATCAAAGCTTTCCTTTGAAATTCACCTCCAAACCACTCGTATCTATTCAAAAATGACTCAATAACATCAAATATTGCTAAAGGAATCAATTATATTTCATAAAATAAATTTCATAAATTTTTCTCCAAAAGGTTGAAAAATCGACCCCGGGCCCGCTTGGTCAAAACCCGAGTTTCGAACCAAAATCCTTTGACCCATTCACCCCCGATCCCGAATACATAATTAGTTTTGGAATCCGACCTCAAATTGAGGTCTAAATCCTCAAATTTCTAAATTCCTAACTTCTACCCAATAATCTTAATTTCACCATAAAAATTCTAGATTCTAGGTTTAAATCTTGTTATAAGATGTAAAAGATTAAAAGAAAAGAGTTAGGAATCACTTACCTATGAATTGGGGAAGATTTGGTCTTTGGAAAATCGCCTATTAAGGTTTAGGGTTTTGAAAATATGAAGAATGAATGAAAAATCCCGTCTAAACCCCTTTTACTCGGCTGCAGGTGTCGCAATTGCGACCTGAGCTTCGCAAATGCAAAGTTCGCAATTGTGAAGGAACAATCGCAATTGCGATGCCCTTCACAATCCCGCTCCATTCTCAAATGCGACGAAAGTGTCGCATTTGCGACCACTGAACCTCGTAAATGCGAGTAAATGTTCGCATTTGTGAGCTTGCCCTTCCTAGACTCCCTTCGCAATTGCGAAGGTAACCTCGCAAATTCGAGAACTGCTGGCCTAGGCTTCTGATCAAAATTGCGATGAAAGCCTCGCAATTGTGGACCCTGTTATGTTCGCATTTGCGATGCCTGATCTCGCAATTGCAAGATCAGAGGCCTGCAACAGGTTCAGTTATACCAGCAAAATTTCTAAGTTCAAAACATCTCGTGGCCTATCCGAAACTCACCCGAGCCCTCGGGGCTCCAAACCAAACATGCACACAAGTCTAAAAACATCATACGAACTTGCTCGCATGATCAAATCGCCAAAATAACACCTAGAACTATGAATTTAGCACCAAATCAAATGAAATTCTCAAGAACACTTTAAAATTCATATCTTCTCAATTGGATGTCCGAATCACGTCAAATCAACTCCGTTTCTCATCAAATTTCACATACAAGTCTTAAATATCATAATGAACATGTACCGATATCCGGAATCAAAATACGGACCCGATACTAACAATGCCAAATATCAATCAATTCTAAAAAACAAATAATTTCGAGACTTTTAATTTTCATCAAAAATTCATTACTCAAGTTAGGGACCTCCGAATTCAATTCCAGGCATACGCCCAGGTCCCATAATTCAATACAAACCTACCAGGACCGTCAACGCACGGATCCCGGCTCGTTTACCAAAAATGTTGATCAAAGTCAACTAAAATCGACTTTTAAGGTAAAATTTTTTATTTTCATTAGTTTTCAACATAACAGCTTTCCGAAAACCTTACCGGACTGCGCATGCAAATCGAGGAGGGTAAAAATGAGATTTTTAAGGATTAAGAGCGCAGATTCGAGTTTTAAAACATAAGATGACCTTTTGACTCATCACATTCTCCACCTCTAAAATAATTGTTCGTCTTCGAACGGACTTAGAAAAGTACCTGGGCTGGTGAAAAGGTGGGGATATCTACTCCGCATATCGAACTCGGACTCCCAAGTAGCTGCCTCAATAGGCTGACCTCTCCACTGCACTCGAACTGAAGGGTAACTCTTTGATCTCAACTGGCAAACTTGCTGGGCTAGAATTGCCACCGGCTCCTCCTCGTACGTCAAGTCCTTGTCCAACTGGACAGAGCTGAAATCTAACACGTGGGACGGGTCACCATGATATTTTCGGAGCATAGACACATGGAATTCCGGATGAACTGTGGATAACCCTGGAGGTAACGCAAGTCTATAAGCTACCTCCCCCATTCTCTCGAGGATCTCAAATGGCCCGATATACCTAGGGCTCAACTTGCCCTTCTTCCCAAATCTGATAACACCCATCATGGGCGATACCCGAAGCAATATTCTTTATCCAACCATGAATGCAATATCACGAACTTTATGGTCGGCATAACTCTTTTGCCTAGACTAAGATGTGCGAAGTCGATCCTGAATAATATTGACCTTATTTAAGGCATCTTGTACCAAATCGGTACCCAATAACCGAGCCTCTCCCGGTTCGAACCAGCAAACTGGCGAACGGCATCGCCTTCCGTATAATGCCTCATATGGAGCCATCTGAATGCTCGACTGGTAGTTGTTATTGTAGGCAAACTCCACTAATGGCAAGAACTGATCCCAAGAGCCTGCAAAGTCAATAACACAGGCGCGGAGCATATACTCCAAGATCTGAATAGTACGCTCGGACTGCCCGTCCGTCTGAGGATTGAATGATATGCTCAACTCAACCGGCATACCCAACTCACGTTGTACTACGTACCTCGATCTAAAATAATAGACACGGGCACCCCGTGAAAGCGGAAAATCTCACGAATGTAAATTTCAGCTAACCTTTCTGAAGAATAGGTAGCTGCCACTGGGATGAAATGTGCTGACTTGGTCAACCTGTCCATAATAACCCCCAAACTGCATCAAATTTTCTCTGAGTCCGTGGGAGTCCAACAACAAAATCCATAGTGATACACTCCCATTTCCATTCAGGAATTTCTAACTTCTGAAGCAACCTACCAGGTCTTTGATGCTCGTACTTAACTTGCTGACAATTCAGACACCGAGCTACATATGCAACTATATCCTTTTTCATTCTCCTCCACCAATAATGTTGCCGCAAATCTTGATACATTTTGGCGATACCTGGATGAATAGAATACCTGGAACTATGTGCCTCTTCAAGAATTAATTCACGAAGCCCATCCACATTAGGCACACAAATATGACCCTGCATTCGCAGACCACCATCTTCCCCCACAGCAACCTGTTTGGCTTCACAGTGCCGCACTGTGTCCTTAAGGACAAGTAAACGAGGACCATCATACTGCCTCTCTCTGATGCGCTCATATAAAGAAGACCGAGCGAATGTGCAAGCTAGAACTCGACTGGGTTCTGAAATATCTAACCTTACAAATTGTTTAGCCAAAGTCTGAACCTATGTAGCTAATGGCCTCTCACCAACCGGAATATACGCAAGACTGCCCATACTCTCAGCCTTTTTACTCAAAGCATCGGCCACCACATTGGCCTTTCCGGGGTGTTACAAAATGGTGATATCATAGTCTTTCAAATACTCCAACAAACTTCTCTACCTTGAATTAAGATCTTTTTGTTTGAACAGGTACTGAAGGCAACGATGATCAGTAAATACCTCACACGAGACACCGTAGAGGTAATGCCTCCAAATCTTCAGCGAATGAACAATGGCTGCCAGTTCTAAGTCATGAACAGGATAATTCTTCTCGTGAACTTTCAATTGCCGCGACGCATATGCAATTACCTTGCCATCTTGCATTAATACTGCAGCCCAATGTAAGGGGCGTCATAATATACCGTATATGATCCTGAACCTGTGGGTAATACCAACACTAGCGTTGTAGTCAAAGCGATTTTGAGCTTCCGAAAGCTCAACTCACACTCGTCTGACCATCTAAATGGGGCACCCTTCTGCGTGAATCTGGTCTTAATAGTTGTTTATAATCAATTACCGAATCGTCAATTAACTTCATGTTAACAAAAATCTCGTTCCAAACCTTCACAATACTAATAACGAGATGTGAGGCATGAAGACCTCATAATTATTTACCTGAATTAACGAGTCACATTAAACGCCACCTGGGCGGGCACCTACCTCGTAGGTTACAACTCAATATTACAACACGAATTTGGCAAGTATGCACAAAGAATTTCATACAAAAAATTTTCAAATAAGCCTAGCAGGCATGACTCCCTATTAGTACTATAGTACAAATTTAATTTTCACAAGGGAGAATTTAAACATAAGAATTTTTATCAGAAGGATCTCGTCCTTATATAACTTCCACCGTAGCTCATACCCCGGTTTAAACATATCAATTTATTTTAAAATACGAGGACCTCGGCCTCAGTTCTGAATCACAAGTAATATGCACATCTTGCCAATCGAAACTTTCCATTTTCTCCTTTTAAATAACTTTCATTAAATAAAATCACAACACATAATGAACCCCACACCGGTAGGGCGTATAATTCACAATTTGTAATCAATTATTTGGAAATACATCAAAACATACCGAAATAAGTACCAGAAAGACACATTTAGCCTTACAGATCTTATTAGAGTCCATCATGGAATGATAGGTGTAGTTATCTCCATAAAACCTCCCAACAGAAGTAAACACATAAGTAGATTACAGAATTACGAAGCTCATTCATAAGTGGAGCACAATAGGAGGACTCGTCTTGATACTCAGAACCGAATCAAGTTAAGGAAATTATTCCTTTATTTTAAATCGAGGTCGTACCTATAACGACACCATCTGATGTAACGACCTCCACCATACCATAAAACAAATATAACAATGACTGGGTCTCCACCTCTAGGACGCCTTCTACCCGCCTGTCCTCCACCCTTAACTGATCGTGTGGGTGGTGTAGTAACTGCAATGGGGCACGTAGCCTGAGTGCTTTGATGAAATATGCCTCTCCCAAGTTTGGGACAATTTTCTCATGATGTACCTAGTATCACCGTATTCATAACAACTCCTTTGTGTGTTTGGCTGCTCATATTGAGTGTGTGCCAGATAACTAGAATAACCATTGTAGGAAACTCATGTCAGTGGTGCACTAAAAGAACTAACTGGACCACCTCGATTAATCCGATGTGCGAACTGGACTGGCCGACTACCTGAGCCCCCGCCATAATGATTTATACTCGCAGAGTAGAATCCACTGAATCCCCCAGAACCTCGCGACATCTTGGTCTCCTTACTTTCCTTTTTTTCCTCACCCCGAACACATTCTAATATCTTTGCAATTTCTACCACTAGTGGAAATGAAGTATCAATCTATAGCTCCCGAGTCATACAAAATTTTACGATCATAATTAAGTCCTTTTAATGAGTCTGTGGACTCGCTCTCTGGTTGTAGGAAGCAAAGTAGGAATATGACGGGCTAACTTATTGAACCTGATGGAATATTATGACACTGTCATGGTGACCTGACGCAATCGTTCAAACCATATGCGCCATGCATTACGGAGAGTCCGGGAAACAAACACTTTCAAAAGTATTTCTGAGAACCAATCCAAGTGGGCGGTGTTGTATTGGCTGGTCTGCCCTTTTCATAGGCTTGCCACAGACACTTGTGGAGAATTATCTCTCCCAAGGCCAATTTCTTCTTTTGTTATGCTGACTCAACACAGTTGAGCTGACCCATTTCTTAACATACTCTTCGATTCTTCTTTTGGGTAAACTTAACCCCTATTTATATACGATGATCACAAAAGTAGATATCCATACAGACAATTCCTAGTCCAGAATCTCATCAACCACTGTACTTCCTCCGAAGCACCCCAAAATTCGCAAGCATGACGTCCACGCTGAATAGACCTTCTATAAATTTAATGTTGTTTCTCTAACTCCTTTGGTACTGAAGTATAAGATTATTACAGAGGCGGACATACCTCAAGTCCCAACCTTATCCTCTACAAAATCTCAGGCCTTAAACACATGTAAATTTTGGGAGAACCTTTCAGTACCACATATATACATTTCAGGCCAAAACTGATATAACACACGACTCGCAATCCATTCATTGATATTGGACTCCCCCACTTGGCGCGACATCATAGTTCACCACATTCGATGGTCCACAATATTAACCTTCACAACTCGTATAAATCAACCAGATGACAAGGTCTGTTGCACCCCTCACATGATTTACTGGTCGATCTCTCAATACGCCCGCATCTTCAGTTGGAACCACACGTTGAGCATCTATGGCTCTCTCGTAGTCCACCTGCGGCATCATGAACCATCGACGCACAACCAAAACCGAGTGTGTAATGTCATACACGAGTGGATACAAAGGAATTATGAGATATATGTTTCAAGATAAATCAATGCCGCACGATAAGGAATGAAAGAAGTAGAATTATTCCTAAACTCTGTAGCCACTGGAAGACAAGTACAGACGTCTCCGTACCGATCCTTCATACTCTACTAAGCTTACTCGTGAATCGTGCGACATAGAAAACCTAGTGCTCTGATACCAACTGTCACGACCCAAAATTTTCCACCGACGTGACCGTGATGGCGCCTGACATTTCACTTGCTAGGCAAGCCAACGTTAGAAAATAGTTAAACCAATTCCTTATTTCCATTCAGTAAATAACAATGATTAACTAAGATGAAATATAAGAGGTGCGGAATTTTATAAAACTGTATTAATTACTACCACCCGGATCTGGAGTCACTATTCACGAGCATTCTAGAATTTACTACAAGTAATAGTCTGAAAGAAATACAACTATCTAAATGAAAGAAAACAACAGTGACATAAAAGGTAGATTGGGACTTCAAGGTCTGTGAACGCCGACAGATCTACCTTGAGCCTCCGGACAGCGGACCAATAGCAAAATCTCGATCAACCTGAGCCGATATCAAAGTCTGCACAGAAAGAGCAGAGTGCATCATCAGTACAACCGACCCCATGTACTGGTAAGTGTCGAGCCTAACCTCAGCGAAGTAGTGACGAGGCTAGGACAAGACACCCACATATAACCTGAACAGTATAATCATGCTAGTGGCAACAACAGTAAATAATGAAATAACGCAGAAATAATGGAAAGGGAACATACAACGGGGGGAATATAACATAAAGAGTGAGAATAAAGAAAAGACAGGATTAAACCAAAAATCCTTAAACGAATTGAGTAATTAAAACAGCAAGAAAAACTGCACGGCATCACCCTTCGTGCTTTTACTCTCAACCTCACCAAATAAATAAATAGAACGGCACGACATCACCCTTCGTGTTTTAAACCTCTCATAATATACACGGAATCACCCTTCGTGCTTTAAACCTCTCCTAATATATACAGCATCATCCTTCGTGCTTTATACTCCTCCTCACAATATAAATAATACATGCACGGCATCACCCTTCGTGCTTTACACTCTTCCTCACCATATAAATAACTCACGTACGGCATCACCCTTCGTGCTTTATACTCTTCCTCACAATTCACAGAATCAATAACAACGGATAGAGAGAAGTTTCACAAAGAAATCAATATTTCATCAATAATTACTTTCACAATTTAACATCTCAACCTCGAATCAATATTCACAATTTAATCAACCTTAGTGGAAACGAATACAAGTCTCCCAATATTTCAACAACATCAATAAGCATGGATAACAAGATTTAAGACTATAAATTTGCAAGAATGGAATTTCACTCGCATGCTATGACTCGACCACAACGCATAGATGCTCTTCACCTCAACTATACATCGTATTCAACAACAAAACATGTAGCAATTACTCACACAATACCTATTCCCTCAAGCCAAAGTTAGACACAACACTTACCTTGCTCCGAAGACCGCTAAATTCTCAATCACAGCTTTTCCTTTGGAATTCACCTCTAAAACACTCGTATCTATTCAAAAATGACTCAATAACATCAAATATTGCTAAAGGAATCAATTATATTTCACAAATTAAATTTCCCAAATTTTTCTCCAAAAGGTTGAAAAATCGACCCCGGGCCTGCTTGGTCAAAACCCGAGGTTCGGACCAAAATTCTTTTACCCATTCACCCCCGAGCCCGAATATGTAATTAGTTTTGGAATCCGACCTCAAAATTCTAGATTCTAGGTTTAAATCTTGTTATAAGATGTAAAAGATTGAAAGAAAAGAGTTAGGAATCACTCACCTATGATTTGGGGAAGATTTGGTCTTTGGCAAATCGCCTCTTAAGGTTTAGGATTTTGAAAATATGAAGAATGAATGAAAAATCCTGTCTAAGCCCCTTTTACTCCGCTGCAGGTGTCGCAATTGCAACCTGAGCTTCGCAAATGCGAAGCTAGCAATTGCGAAGGAACAATCGCAATTGCGATGCCCTTCACAATCCCGCTGCCTTCGAAAATGCGAGAAAAGTGTCGCATTTACGACCACTGAACCTCGCAAATGCGAGTAAATATTCGCATTTGCGAACCTGCCCTTCCCAGACTCCCTTCGCAATTGCGAAGGTAACCTCGCAAATGCAAGAACTGCTGGCGCAGGCTTCTGATCGCAATTGTGATGAAAGCCTCGCAATTGCGGACCCTGTTATGTTCGCATTTGCGATGCCTGATCTCGCAATTGCGAGATCAGAGGCCTGCAATAGGTTCAGTTATACCAGCAAAATTTCTAAGTTCAAAACATCCCGCGGCCTATCAGAAACTCACCCGAACCCTCAGGGCTCCAAACCAAACATGCACACAAGTCTAAAAAATCATACGAACTTGCTCGCGTGATCAAATCGCCAAAATAACACCTAGAACTACGAAATTAGCACCAAATCAAATGAAATTCTCAAGAACACTTTAAAATTCATAGCTTCTCAATTGGACGTCCGAATTACGTCAAATCAACTCCGTTTCTCACCAAATTTCACAGACAAGTCTTAAATATCATAATGAACTTGTACCAGGCTCCGGAACCAGAATACGGACCCGATACTAACAATGCCAAATATCAATCAATTCTTAAAAACAAATAATTTCCAGACTTTTAATTTTCATCAGAAATTCATAACTCAAGCTAGGGACCTCCGAATTCAATTCCGGTCATACGCCTAGGTCCCATAATTCGATACGGACCTACCGAGACCATCAACGCATGGATTCGGGTACATTTACCAAAAATATTGACCGAAGTCAACTAAAATCAACTTTTAAGGCAAAAAATCTTATTTTCATTAGTTTTCAACATAAAAGCTTTCCGGAAACCTGCCCGGACTGCGTACGCAAATCGAGGAGGGTCATCACAAAAAAATACTTCATCCACTTTCTCTCTCTAGAACACTCTCACTTCTCTCTAAAAAACCTCAGATAATTGCCCCAAAATAAATCTCAAAGCATATTTATCAAAATGAGGTCGAATTATGAAAATAGAAAACTTAACCCTTCGAACTCAGTTATGCCGTCGCATAATGGACCACATAATTGGTGTGCGGGTCACAAAATGATCGCATAAATTGGTGCCCAGAACTGGGCTGTTCTGGACCATTTTGCGGTCGCAAAACCATTTTGCGATCGCATAGTGGTCGCAAAATCGCATTCTGGCAGCTTTTGGTAATTTGGTCATAACTTCTTGTAGGAATGTCCAAATGAGGAACGGTTTAAAGCATTGGAAACTAGACACATAGACCTTTCTTATGAGAGGTAACAAACCATATAAATTGTCATATCAAGAGAGGTATGCTCGTTTGAATTTTGGTTTTATGCGAACTCACCTGAAACTTTAGTCTATTATGAAATTTCCAACTTAAACATTCAATGCCGAAACCTATCGAATCAAGTCCGATTGACCACAAATTTTGCACACAAGTCATAAGTGACATAACGGACCTATTCCAATTTCCAGAAACGGATTCCGACCTCATTATCAAAAATTCAACCTTCGATCGAACTTTCCGAATAACGTCTATTTTCCAACTTTCGCCAAAATGCGTCGAATTGTCCTACGGACTTCCAAATCCAAATCCGAACATGTGCCTAAGTCCAAAATCACCATACGAAACTATTAACATCATCAAAATTCTATTCTGAGGCCGTTTGCTCAAAAGTCAACTCTTTGGTCAACTCTTTCCATTTAAACTTCAAAATGAGAATTTTTCTTTCAATTATGAAACTCGACCACACCCGCGGATCATAATACATATTATGAAGTTGCCCGAGACCTTAAGTCGTTGAACGGGGCGTTAATTCTTAAAATGACAAGTCGGGTCGTTACAAGAATAGTTTGACAACATACCATTTGAAATAATTCTTGAGTAGCTGATATAAATTGAGTCATGTATTCCTAAGACTGTCCCAATTTGCACTATGTTCTCTATGTTTCTTCTTCTAATAGGTGCTTTTCCAACTATAATTTACTAATTTCAAAGTGAAACTACTAGATGAAGAGTACAAAGTGAACTTTCATATGCATGCATATAACTCTATCTTTCATAAGAGTACAAACTACCACATGAAGAGTTAGACTTGCCATTACTGCTTCCATGCTGTTGGTGGACTCTCTCATTTTCCCAGATATTTCCATGTCTCTTAACTTTTCCAAGTCTTCTGCAATTTCGATTCAGTGTTTTGTAGTTACAAATCTAAAATAAATGATAGTAGCTATTTTCAATAATTACAGACTAAACAATAACTAGCTCGTGCTATTACCGGGATTGACCTCACTAAGTGAACCTCCTCAACTTGATTGACTCGCAAATTCTATGATAAACTTATTCGCACCGAGTGTTTACACCAAATTGTACCAATTTACCATGGGTAAGTGATTCTATTTGGTGAAAACATATATTTCTTAACCATAATTAAGTAAGAGAAATTTATTTACAAATAGTGTGATATATTTATTGATGTGTCATCAGTTGTAAGTAAATGGTTGTCCAAATTCAATTCATGGACCCAACACGTGATGGTACAAGCCAAGATGTGATGACACTAAAACAAACGTGCTATGATTTCTTAACCATAACTGAGTGAGAAAATTTTATTTACAAATACCTGTGATATATTTATTGAATATAGTATAAACACCCGATAAAATTAAATATTATCCAAATTCAATTCATGGACCCAATACGTGATGGTACAAGCCAAGATGTGATGACACTAAAAAACGTGATATGATTTTTCTCGATGAGTCATTGCAAAATCATGATTTTCTAAATATATGATAAAAATCTCCTCCCCTCCCCCCTCTTTGTCTGTGTGGGGGGTGGGGGAGGGATGGGGGTTATATTTATGCCAAGCTTTGTTAACCGCGATCGTGAAGAAGGAGGGCTGGCGATCACGAAGAAGGAGGCCGCGAACGCATGGCTTATTTTGTCCTAAAATTTTCATATAAAAATCTTAACTTTTAGACAATTGGAGATATTTGTGTCTCGAAAAATTAAACTGAAAAACTGAAATTCAGGATATACTTGCTAATTCCTAAATAGCAGCCTTTTAAAGTGGCTATCTAGTGTCATTTCTACTAGTTTTAATAGGTTTGATCAAGTCATAATACTTATAATTAAGGTACACAAATAGGAAAATAGGCTAGTTACCCTTAACGATTCCAAGAGTCTGCACTTTTCACTCCTCTTACAGTCTCCACTGGCTTTCCCAAGTATGTTTTTGTATTGTTAAGTACTAATGAATTCATCTCATCTACAAGTTTAAAATATTAGAAAGAGTATATTTATTTATTTAATTATATTTTTAACACACTCCTGACGTGCGAGCTTAATTCAAGCAAAGAGCTAGTGAGGACCATAATGGAATATTGTATGTAGTGTTGAATCCAACCTGAAGCTCTTTCGAACAAGCGAGCTTTTTGATGATCCCAGCATGTAGTTTTTTTATATAATGGGTGACAGCGTTACTCAAACCCTAGACCTCAACCTGCTTTAATGTCGTGTTGGAGTATGTCAGCAATTTGCATATGGATTCTAGGAGATGATGATGCAATTTTTCTTATTTTGCGGTACAAAATAATTTTGTGAGCAAACTTGAAGAAAAAGAACTTAAAAATTTATATAAAATCATAATCCTATAGTATTTGTTTCTTTTTATAATATTGTTTTTTTGAAATCAATACTATAGGTGTCAAATGCGGATTTAGGATATATAGGATAGGTTGTGCATAAGTTTAACTTAACCCTTTGCTTTCTGGGGTGGAGCTACAAGTGTAGCTAAGCTCAGACCCTATATTTTATTAAGAGATCTATTTAGTAAGTTATCTTGTCTTACATTTCAAAATTGATAAATTAAAATAATAAAGGGTAGCCCGTACATAAAGCATTCTGTATTAACGCAGGGTTTTGAAAAGACCCGCATTCCTAGGGGTGTGATGTAGACAACCTATTCTAATGCAAGCATTAGTGTGGCCGCTTCCACAACTCGATCCCGTGACCTATAGGTCACACGAAGACAACTTTAACATTATTCAAAGGCAATTAAAATATAGAGCATATATATAATATGATCATACTTATTTTGAATAAGTAATTCTAACTTTTATTTCTCCTCTAATAGGTACCTGTTGGGATACAGAATAATAAAGGAAATATTCACGTGGAAAGTACAAGCCCACTAGATGTGATTGAAGCATGTTACGAGCAATATGAAAGAGATTTTGTAAATTTTCTCAAGTTACGCTCAATAGAATTGGTGAAAGGTGGGCGTATGGTATTGACTGTGATGGGCAGAAAAAATTAAGATAGCTTTAGCAAAGCTTCTTGCTACCTGTCAGAGCCTATTGTCAGGGCTCTCAAAGAAATAATTGCAGAGGTAAAACCAGACTTTTAAAATACACATATAATTGTTAGTGGATTCTTAGCTTTCCTGTTGATCTTGATTAGTTCTAATTTAGTTTTTCCTTCGTTGAGAGTTATCTTTTTGGACCAGATTCACTTTTATATTGCAGTTTAATTTTATGTGGTAGTCCTGTTTGATTGGTGATGAAGTTTAAAAAAGAAATTAGATTGTGGTCTTAAACATGCCAACTTTCGTAGATATAAAGGCATGACATTAGAAACAGTAAAATATAAAGTTTAAAGTTAATAATTTTAAATATTGTTGTGAATGTGACTCTTTACCACTACTCTATCCATTACTAATGCTTAACCACCAACACCAATCTCTAGCGGAAAACTACCACTAGCAACCACCGCCACAACTCCACTACAACCCTATTGTCACGATCCAAAAATCACACCTCTCGTGATGGCGCATATCTCAATACTAGATAAGCTGACAACCTCAATAAATCACGATTTTCTTTTAGTTTGGAAACATAATATTCAAATACAATACTAAAAATCTCCCAAATACCGATACAAACACTCCCAAAACGCGGTGTCACTAAGTACATACATTACAAGTCTGGAAAATATGGTCTATAATGATCTGAGACCAAATACAATAAACAAGAGGATAGGGAAGGAGAGACAAGGTCTGCGAAATACGACATCTACCTCGGAATCTCCAGAAAATCAGCTGTGCGAAAGAATCAACACCCGTGGTGTCCGGGATCACTTGGATCTGCACACAAGTAGTATGAGTTCAACCAACTCAGTAAGTCATAATAATAAATAAAGAACTAAAGATAGTGATGAGCTTCACAGCTATGTCCAAATACAGTAATTTCGAACATAAAAAGGTAGGCATGCTTTCAAGTTCAACATTTAAAACTCCACAGTAATTTCATACCAATTTCGACTGAAACAGAAAATAGTGTCTTTCAGAAATTTCCAAAACAGTGATATATGTCAGCTGAAATGTAACGACCCGACCAGTCATTTTGAGCTTTAGCGCATCGTTCGGCAGTTTGAGGACTTGAGTATCTTCACTTCGGGTATTATGACTTGTACACGTGGTCGGAATTTAATTTCGGGAAGTTCAGAGTTGATTTGGAAAGAAAATTCTAATTTCGGAAGCCTTAAGTTGGAGGAATTGACTAAAGTGTGATTGTTTGAGTAAACGACCTTGGAATCGGGATTTGAAGGTTCTAACAGGTTGATATGATGATTTTGGACTTGAGCGTATGTCCGTATCCGGTTTTGGATGACCCGGGAGCGTTTCGGCGCCTATGGTGGAAAGTTGGCACTTGGAAAAATTTCATAAAATTCGGTTGAAGTGTATTTCAATGTTATTGATGTTCGTTTGAGATTCCGAGTCTGGGAATAGCTCCGTATGGTGATTCAGGTATTGGGACCACTCCCGAAAGAGGATTTGGTGGTTTGTAGGTCATTTCGGGGTCATTTGGCAAAAGTTAGAAATTCGAAGCTTTCTGAGAAGTTTGACGGGGAGTGGACTTTTTGTTATTGGGGTCGGATTCTAATTCCGGAAGTGGGAATAGGTCCGTAATGTTAATTATGACTTGTGTGCAAAATTTGAGATCAATCGGACGTGATTTGTTAGGCTTCGACATCGATTGTAGAAGTTTGAAATTTCAAAGTTCATTAAGTTTGAATTGGAGGGTGATTTGTGTTTTTAGCGCTGTTTGATATGAGTTGAAGGCTCCACTAAGTTCATATTGTGTTTTAAGACATGATGGTATAATTGGTTGATGTCCCGAGGGCCTCGGTGGATTCCGGATGGTAAACGGATCGAGATTGGGCTTGGAGGAATGCTGGAGCTGCTGTCATCTAGTGTAACCGCACCTGCGATGTTTTGGCTGCATGTGCGGAGCCGTAAAAGTGGCCAGGAGGTTGCAGATGTGAAAAGGGAGTGGGGGAATGGCAGTCCACAGGTGAATTTAATGCAGAAGTGGGCTGGGCAGCTGGGAGACTTCCGCAGAAGCGGAATATTTTGCCGCACCTGCGGAACCGCAGAAGAGGTCTAGTGAGCGCAGGTGCGGAGGTTGCCTGGGCAGAATACATAAATTAGCTAAATCGGGTTTTGGCTCATTTCACCTCTTTTCTCTCGTTGGAGTCGGCCTTGGGGGCGATTTTGGAGTGCCATTTTGTCATCTTTAATGAGGTAAGTGATCCCCATATATTGTGAGTTAAATACATGGTTTATGCATGGATTTAAACATGAAAATTTAGGAAAATTTGTGGGATTTTCGGTAGAAAATCTAGAATTGGTATTTTTGGATTTTGACCACGAATTAGGGCGTGGAATTGAGAACAAATCATATATTGAGTTCATGATGTTATGGGCAGTGGTTATCTTCGAAAAGTTTCGGAATCTGGGCATGTGGGCCTGGGGGTGAATTTTAGGAATTCTTCAATTTGGATTGGAAAAATCACTTCAATAGCTAAGATGTGAACTCTTGAGCATGTATTGACTATTTTATATAACATTTGACAAGCTTCGATCGTTTGGCACCGAGTTGAGGAGTTAAAGCACAATTTTGGACCGGAAAGAAAGCTTTGAGACGAGGTAAGTCTCTTGTCTAACTCTGTGAGGGGGGAAATATCCCTAGGTGTTGTATGTTGATGTGTGCTACTTATTGTGGGGAATATGTACGCGCGATGTAACGATAGCCCATACGTAGCTACATACATGTTATTGTTCGGGTAGGCTTAGGTTCACATCATGATGTAGCTGCACTATTTGAGCATTTTCTCGCCTGTTAAATTCCTCTGTTTTACATTTCTACTTGAGACTAGACTTGCTATTGTAGAGACTTCACGAGTTCATGATTAGTCACCGAATAACTTTACTCCCCTTACATCATGTTTCCGTCATATATATATATATATACTTCATTGAAAGGTTTTCGTTAAAGAAATTACAACTCACACTTTTATTCGTGAGTGGGGTCAAGGACCCGTCAAATCTTCCTATTCTAATGGGATCGGTCTATTCGCCTCTGCGGGATTATGTATTTCACTCTTATGGGATCGGATCGTTCACCTCGGCAGGATTATGTATTTCACTCTTATGGGATCGGGCCGATCGCCTCGGCAGGATTTATGTAGCACACTTTTATGGGAGCGGGGCATTTGCCTCGGAAGTTTAATAGATGTATCTATGGTTCGTGCCGTTCGACCATCGACAGTGCACAGTTTAAATATTTATATTGGATCGAGCCGTACGCCTCGACATTTCCTAAATCATATCCTCATCGAATCGTGCGTAATATTTGGCGAGAAGACAATGTATCTGTGAGTTTTCCTGATTTGAGTAATGATAATCTATCTTATGAGATCCACTATATCTATATATATGCTCCGGTTAAGGAGGAAATTTCTAATGGAGAGCTTGAGTTTCTCGTAAAGAAGGAGATTTGTACCACGTGATTTATACTTGTTTATCTCATTTATTTACTCTGCCTCATATTTACTTACCTCTTTACTGTACCTGATATTATTGGATCACTAGTGGGTGTCGATGTCGACCCCTCGTCACTACTCCTCCGAGGTTAGGCTAGATACTTACTAGGTACATGTTGATTACGTACTCATACTACACTTGCTGCACATTTTTGTGCAGGTACATATGCGACTAGTGGCCTTGTGAGAGCAGAGGCGTGTATGCATGCGGGGACTTACGTGAGCTGCATTCCATATTACGACCCACAGCCGGCAGAGTCTCCTTTAGAGTATTTATATTTCTCCTGTCCAAAATTGTATTCCGGACAAATGCTGTATTTTATGTTACATTCCTAGTTGATGCTCATGCACTTGTGACACCGGGTTTTTGGGTGATAATGAGTTGTTCTGTATTAAATTTGTTAAGAATATTATTATTTACACTGTGAATACCATCTTTTACTATTTAATTGAAGGAAAATATGACTTCAAAAATATTAAAATGAGAACCAAATTAAGTATTTATTTTTGGCTTGCCTGACAGCGGTGTCTGGCGCCATCACGACCTTTAATGGATTTTGGGTCGTAATAACATGGTATCAGAGCACTAGGTTCACTAAGGTCTCACGAGTCATGAGCGAGTCTAGTAGAGTCTTGCGGATCGGTGCGGAGATGTCTGCACTTAACTTCGAGAGGCTACAAGGTTGTTAGGTGCACTTCCCTTCTTGATTCCTCATCGTGCAAATTGATTCTTTTGAGGTTTGTACCTTTATTTATTTCCTATTCAATCTTATGTGACTTGAAGCGCTTGTTATAGATTGGGAATCGAGGAATTGTCATGGTAATAAAGAGGTGGTGCAGGATGTTTCTGTCTGCGTATTTGATTGGGCTATTACTGTCGCCCGGCGAAAGGCCGTCCTATCCTTTCATCTCAGCATCAGTATTTCCTATGGTTTTGAGATTTGTTATTGATTGTTATGACAATTCGTGCGTTGTTATCGCACTATGTTGGTGTAATGGTAGGGTGCTTGTTTATGTGTCGAGGCATTGATTGACTTGAAAGGAGATTTTTCTCAGTGCATGATTCAGAAGTTAAACATTTTATTTTCGACGAAGGAAATGCAATCGGACCAGGAATGTTTAGATTTGGGTTGATGGAATAACAAGACTTGGTATTTTCGAGCGCGGTAGAGTTCTCAATTGTGATGTGGTGTCATCGTCCTTGTTGAACGCGTTAAGGTTCGCCGGTGTTATTGTCACGCCCCGAACCTAGGAGCGAGACCAGCACCCGGTGCCTCACCTAACCTGGCGTACCAAATTGCGATTACTGGACTCTGAACATATAATGTCATACTTTGGCCATGGGGCCACCTTGCAAAACAATTTGCGAAGCAAAATATAAAACTGAATGGAAACTAGCGCTAACTAAACATTAATATAAAGCTAGGCTGACAAGGCCGTCATAGCTACTACAGCTGACAAACCATCAAATATACATACCAGGCCTACAAACCCAACATACTGCACTAACCAACAGAATATGTCTACAAGCCTCTACTGATAGATATATTGTGATCGGAATAGGGCCCCGACTTACCCATAACATATATACAGATGTACATAAGATGTACACAAAACTCTAGACCTGGCAACTCCGAAAGACGTGGAGCTTACCGATCAGGCTGAACTCGGGAAACACCTACTGAGAAGGTCTACCCGTCTGTCTGTCTGAACCTGTACGCATGAAATGTAGCACCCCCAGAAAAGGGACGTCAGTACGAAATAATGTACCGAGTATGTAAGGCAATAAAATAACTGAAATCTAAAACTGAACTGATAATATGATAACTGAAATTAACTGGGAGTCAAAGATGGTCTGGAGATATACTTACCTACTGATAGTGACTAAACTCCTTCAATATAGTAAGTAAAATAAATGTCCGACCCTACAAGGCTTGGTACGTGTAACTGCTCGGCCGTAGTAGGCTCGCTCATAGGCGCTCGGCCATACTGGGCTCTGTACTTCGGCCATCCTGGGCTCGCTCATAGGCGCTCGGCCACAGTAGGCTCGGTATATATAATTTACCATCTGATCAGAGGTTGCCCAATAGGGGCCTGCCCACCGATTATAGCTCGATGGTGGTGAAAATAGTGTAATACTGTATATATATATATATAGACCCTCTTCTCTCTTGACTGAATAAAGACAAAACTAAACTGAATATGAAGTCTCGATAAGGAATAATATTGTAACTTATGAAACTAGAATAATGTGAATAAATTCATGAATACGAACTTCTCTTTATGTCTCATTATTAACACATGTAGCTACGAGATCATGCCAAAATGAAGGAAGGGCTTAGCCTTAACATACCTTATCACAATCTTTCCAATCACCAAGTTGAACTCACCTCTTCGCACCTTAATCTACAAGAATGATAATAATACTATCGTTAAGTTACGAAAGGTACAACTATCGCACAACGAACGACAAACTTATTTTGTATTAAAACGGGCAGCATCTCCCCTATAATCCTTACTTCCTCCAAATTCAAGATAACACCAACAATACAAGAACAGAACAATAACAACATAAATACATCATTTTCCAGCCCTATATACGCCATCAAACACTACAAAACAGCCCAACACACCCCAATCTCTTCATACTCAAAACGACCACCGTAGTAGTGTCAAACGACCCGGAAATGTTATGACGAACGACCAGCCAACCACCCTACATTTATATGGTGTTTCTACACCCCCTTCCTCCTCCAAAACTCCACAAAACAGTAGTAAAACACGCAGCCCAACAGCAACACAAAACAGTCCACAAAACAGTCCGCTACAAGTGAATAACTCGAACTCACGGCTTCCGATCACCGTCCCGTGAGTTCTTACAAGTATAGAACGACTTACCATGAATTTACAGAAGAAAAAATGGATGAAAGAGAGCAGTAAACTCACCTTATTTGTTGGATAACTCAGCTCCTATCTTGGTTCTTCAAACTCTAAGTTTTACCTCCAATTGGAACTTGAAAGGGAGAGAAAATCAATTAGGGTTTGTGGGAAATATTTGGGAGGATTCTTTGCAGAGCTTATGTCTGGTTATTATGCTCTATTTTAAGTCTAATATATGAAGAAAATAGGCCCTTAAAAGGCCTCTTTGGACGACCCGAAATGGCCCATTTTTGGGCTTTCATTTAAGCAAGTAGGTGACACACCTACTTGTCACCTAGCAGCTTGTGCAGTATCGCACAAATACCCATATCTCTCTACTCCGATGTCGTATTGACAAACGGTTTAATGCGTTGAGAAATAGACTCATAGATCTTTAAGTTTATGGGTGGAACACTCCATAACTCTAAGTATATTTGGAGGAAATTGCAGTTATATTTGACCCAAAGTTTCAGTAAAACTTATGAATGTAACTTGTGATGACTTTCATCAACTTTTGTTCCACAACTCGCTTGACTTCATAACATAACACACGGATGTCATACGACTAATATAAATCATAACATAATCTCCTTATCATGTTAATCACCCTAGTCTCACCCCAAAGGTACATGTTATAACATTCCCAACTTGTCGACTTTCGACGAAACATTGTTTTATTTAATTGCTTTAGCTTCTGAACTGTCCAACCCTCTTTGTAATTGTTGTTCATGATCTTCAATATTTGTAACCTCAGAGGTAACATGATTAACTTACTTTATATACTTTTAAATATTATCTCATTTTTTGGTCCTACATTAGTTTGCTTACGACGCATTTTTACGTACGAAAATATAGGGTGTAACATCACTCCCCCTTGGGAACATTCGTCCTCGAATGTTTACTCTTAGAGACTTTGGAAAATTTTTCCAGAGTATCCTTCGTACACTAGGTTAAAACCAACCTGCACGCAGCCAGAAAACATACTATGCATGCCACACATGGCCAATCTTTATAAATAGCAGCAATTTGCCTCACCGACCGTAAATCATAAATATTGAAAGTGAAAAATAAAAGCTTACCTGATGACCTGCTACCCTACATAGAGCTATGTTGTAGCGTCCCATCTCGAACCATATCTTCAGTTTGAAATAGGTGGGGGTATTTAGACTTCATTTCTCCCTCCGATTCCCACGTCATCTCTTCTATATTCTTGCTCCTCCATAAAACCTTCACGGAAGCTACCTCCTTATTTCGTAGCTTGCAGATTTGTCGGTCTAGGATGGCAACTAGAATTTCCTCGTATGACAAGTCCTCTGTAATATGTACATTATCCGTGGGCACCACTCGGGTAGGATCGCCAATGCACTTCCGTAGCATAGATACGTGAAAAAACGGATGGACAGACTCCAATTCTGAGGGCAACTCTAACTCATAAGCTACTTGGCCCACTCTCTGAATGATCCTATAAGGCCCAATATACCGTGGGCTAAGCTTGCCTTTCTTGCTAAACCTCATCACGCCCTTCATAGGTGATACCTTTAAGAATACCCAGTCATTAATCCTGAACTCTAAGTCTCATCGCCGCACGTCAGAATATGACTTCTGACGACTCTGAGCTGTCAACAGTCGCTCCCGGATAAGCTTTACTTTCTCTATGGCCTGCTGAACCAGGTCTGGCCCATGTAACCCAGATTCTCCAACATCAAACCACCCTATAGGAGATCTGCACTTACGCCCATACAAAGCCTCGTACGGAGCCATCTGGATACTGGAGTGGTAACTGTTATTATATGCAAACTCGATAAGAGGTAGATGTTCATCCCAACTTCTTTTAAAATCCAACACACATACTCGTAACATATCCTCGAGCGTCTGAATTGTGCGCTCGGCTTGTCCATCAGTCTGTGGATGAAAAGCTGTGCTGAGATTCACCTGAGTCCCTAGACCTCTCTGAAATGACCTCCAAAAATGTGCTGTAAACTGAGCCCCACGGTCAGATATAATAGAAACCGGTACTCTGTGTAGCCGCACTATCTCCTTAATATATAACTTTGCATAATCTTCTGCTGTATATGTAGATCTGACCGGTAGGAAGTGAGCTGATTTCGTGAGCCTATCGACTATCACCCATATGGAATCGAACTTACAATTAGAACGAGGTAAACCCGTGATAAAGTCCATGTTTATCGCCTCCCATTTCCATGTCGGGATCCCTATAGTCTGCATCAGCCCTCCGGGCTTCTGGTGCTCTACCTTCACTTGCTGGCAACTAGTACATTGGGCGACAAACTCAGCAATGTTCTTCTTCATATCATTCCACCAGTACATATCCTTAATGTCATGATACATCTTCGTCGATCCAGGATGGATGGAATACCATGAATAATGTGCCTCTGACATAATCTTGTCTCGTAGCCCTGCTACATCTGGAACACACAAACGACCCCTGTATCTGAGAGCCCCATCTCCCTTGAGCTCTAACAATGGCTTCTTCTGCTGCGGAACTCGCTCTCTCAACTCGACCAACTCTGGGTCCTCGTACTGCCTTTCCTTGACTTCAGCTATGAGGGATGATTTTGCAGTGTTTTGGAGTACAACTCCACCATCCTCAGAATCTACTAACCGAACCCCCAACGAAGCCAATTGATGAATCTCTCTAGCTAATTGTCTTTTCTCGGGCTCTACATGTGCTAAGCTACCCATAGATCGGCGACTTAAGGCATCTGCTACAACATTAGCTTTCCCTGGATGGTAGAGAATGTTAACATCGTAATCTTTCAATAACTCAAGCCATCGCCTCTGTCGCAAATTCAACTCTTTCTGCTTGAAGATATATTGTAGGCTTTTATGATCAGTAAATACATCAACATGAACACCATATAAATAATGCCGCCATATCTTAAGTGCATGGACAACCGCAGCTAACTCGAGGTCGTGGGTCGGATAATTCCTCTCGTGCTTCCTCAACTGCCTTGAAGCATACGCAATTACCTTCCCATGTTGCATCAGGACACATCCTAACCCGACACCTGATGCATCACAATACACGGCATAACCCTCTAGACCCTCTGGAAGTGTTAGAACTGGAGCTGAGGTCAACCTGTTCTTAAGCTCTTGGAAACTCCGCTCACAAGCCTCTGTCCATTGAAACTTAGTTTCTTTCTGTGTCAACTTCATCAATGGTGCCTAAAAGGAATAAAAACCCTCTAGGAACCTCCGATAGTATCCTGCTAAGCCTAGAAAGCTACGAACCTCTGTCGGAGTGGTAGGTCTAGGCCAAGATTTCATGGCCTCAATCTTCTGAGTGTCCACCTTTATACCTCCATCTGATACAATATGCCCCAAGAATGCTACAGACTTCAACCAGAACTCACATTTAGAAAACATAGCATACAACTTACGATCACGGAGGGTTTGGAGTACCGCTCGCAGGTGGTCCGCATGCTCATCCTCTGAACGGGAATAAACCAGAATATCATCAATAAATACTATCACGAACAGATCTAAAAATGGCCGAAATAGGCTATTCATCAAGTCCATAAATATGACGGGTGCATTAGTCAACCCGAAGGACATGACAAGGAACTCGAAGTGGCCATATCGGGTCCTGAAGGCTGTCTTCGGAATATCTTTTTCCCGAACTCTGACCTGGTGGTACCCCGACCTCAAATCTATCTTTGAAAAGCATCTAGCCCCCTGCAACTGATCAAACAAGTCATCGATCCTTGGAAGTGGATACTTATTCTTAATAGTTACCTTGTTCAGCTGCCTATAATCGATACACATCCTTAGCGAGCCGTCTTTATTCCGCACAAATAGTACCGGTGCACCCCAAGGTGAGGTACTGGGCCTGATGTAACCTTTCTCCAACAAATCTTTTAACTGCTCCTTCAACTCCTTCAATTCGCCAGGTGCCATTCTATACGGAGGGACGGATATTGGTTGAGTTCCTGGAAGCAAATCGATGCTAAAATCAATCTCTCGCTCTGGAGGAATACCTGGAAGCTCATCTGGAAACACATCTGCATACTCTTTGACTACGGGAATAGACTGAAGTGTAGGTATCTCAGCATCTGCATCTCTAACTCGCACAATATGATAAATGCACCCTTTTGCGATCATTTTCCTCGCCTTCAGATAGGAAATAAACCTACCTCTGGGTGTTGGTGTATTACCTACCCATTCAAGGACTGGCTCACCCGGAAAATGAAATCTGGCTGCCTTTGCTCGGCAATCAACTGTGGCATAGCAAGCTGCCAACCAGTCCATGCCCATGATAGCATCAAAATCCATCATCTCTAGCTCAACTAGGTCAGCTGAGGTCTGACGACTACAAATTGTCACCGTACAACCTCGGTAAACCCGTCTAGCAATAATCGATTCTCCGACCGGTGTAGATACCGCAAAAGGATCACTTAGTATTTCAGGCACTATACCAAACTTCCTCGCGACAAATGGGGTAATATACGATAAAGTAGATCCTGGGTCTATCAAAGCATAAGCATCGTGAGAGCAAATGGTTAATATACCTATCACAACGTCTGGCGAAGACTCCTGGTCCTGTCGACCCGCTAAAGCATAGATACGGTTCTGATTACCACCTGAACTGGAACCTCTACCTCTGCCTCGACCTCTACCAGCCAAAGACTGAGACCCGCGCCCTGAAGGATGCACGGACATAGATGATCCTGTTGCTGAACTCGCTGGTTGTGCCATTCCCCCAGAATCTCTATTTGGGCAATCTCGCATCATATGCCCCGGACGCCCACATGTATAACAAGCATCAGAACCTGCTCGGCATTGGCCCAAGTGTCCTCTACCACAGATGTCACACCGTGGAGGAAATGACCATGTCTGCACAGAACGTCGCTGTCGCTGCAAACCCGACGCCCGTGAGCTCTCACCTGGTCCTAACAGAGTATAGCAGTTATACCTGTAACACTGTAACTGAGGTGGCGGAGGCCTAGGTGGCCTTTCGAAGTATTGGGTCCTATAACTACCCTGAGATTGCTCCTGAGACCTGGGAAATATCATCCTCTTACGTTGCCCTTGCTCAGCCCTCTCTGTACCCTGCTGCCGACGCCTACCCCTTTCTATATTCTGGGCGAATGCCTGAATCCGGGAGATATCCATACTATCCTGCAATGCAGCGGTGGCACATGCCTCGGTTAACTCTGGGGCTAACCCTGCTATAAACCTGTGAATCCTGTCCCGCATAGTAGCAACTATGGATGGTGCATATCTGGCCAATGAGTCAAAACGGAGACTATACTCTCGAACACTCATATTACCCTGCTTGAGGGCTAGAAACTGATCGACTCGAGCCTGTCGGATCTCCCGCGGTAAGTACTGGTCAAGGAAGGCATCTGAAAAATTCTCCCAAATAGCTGGAGGTGCATCACGTCCCCTGGACCTCTCCCATCCCTCGTACCAAAGGATGGCTATATCTCGGAGTCGAAAAGCTGCTAGCTCAACTGCCTCTTTCTCCGTGGCATGCATAACACGAAAGATCCTGTGAAGCTGATCTATGAAATCCTGCGGGTCCTCCCTCTGATCTGTCCCCGTGAACTCTGGGGGACTCAAAGCAATAAACTCTCGGACCCTTGAACTCCCAGACCCCTCAGAAGTTCCTGCACTAGCTGATGCCCTAGCCTGTTGCTGGGTAGCTACCAACTGTGTCAACAAATGCACCGCACTTCTCAAGTCCTGATCTGATGGAAGTGGGGGGGAACTGGATGTGCGGTTTCCCTAGGAATCTCCGCAGTTGGTGGAGGAGCCGGTAATGGCTGAGTAGGGGTCTCGCCTTGAGCCTCAGACTGGGCCCCATCTACTGGGGGTACCCTGCTGGTCCCCTCACCTACTACTGTATCTCTCCTCTGGCTAGCCGTAGTCTTCCTAGTCACCGTCATCTGTGCATGCAAACACCAACACATAAGTTTAATTCAAATTTCCTATAACTCAGTTCTATAGCACGATTTAGATTTCAAAGAAGGGTAACCAACTCCTAAATGCCCCGTAGTTCCCTGCTTATATAATGTGGTGCACAACACATCTATAAACAAGACTCTACTAGACACGGCTTGTAGACTCCCTAGGACAGAACTGCTCTGATACCAAGTTTGTCACGCCCCGAACCTAGGAGCGAGACCAGCACCCGGTGCCTCACCTAACCTGGCGTACCAAATTGCGACCAATGGACTCTGAACATATAATGTCATACTTTGGCCATGGGGCCACCTTGCAAGACAATTTGCGAAGCAAAATATAAAACTGAATGGAAACTATCGCTAACTAAACATTAATATAAAGCTAGGCCGAAAAGGCCGTCATAGCTACTACAGCTGACAAACCATCAAATATACATACCAGGCCTACAAACCCAACATACTGCACTAACCAACAGGATATGTCTACAAGCCTCTGCTGATAGATATATTGTGATCGGAACAGGACCCCGACTTACCCATAACATATATACAGATGTACATAAGATGTACACAAAACTCTAGACCTGGCAACTCCGAAAGACGTGGAGCTTACCGATCAGGCTGAACTCGGGAAACACCTACTGAGAAGGTCTACCCGTCTGTCTGTCTGAACCTGCACGCATGAAATGCAGCACCCCCAGAAAAGGGACGTCAGTACGAAATAATGTACCGAGTATGTAAGGCAATAAAATAACTGAAATCTAAAACTGAACTGATAATATGATAACTGAAATTAACTGGGAGTCAAAGATGGTCTGGAGATATACTTACCTACTGATAGTGACTAAACTCCTTCAATATAGTAAGTAAAATAAATGTCCGACCCTATAAGGCTCGGTACGTGTAACTGCTCGGCCGTAGTAGGCTCGCTCATAGGCGCTCGGCCATACTGGGCTCTGTACTTCGGCCATCCTGGGCTCGCTCATAGGCGCTCGGCCATAGTAGGCTCGGTATATATAACCTACCATATGATCAGAGGTTGCCCAATAGGGGCCTGCCCACCGATTATAGCTCGATGGTGGTGAAAATAGTGTATTACTGTATATATATATAGACCCTCTTCTCTCTTGACTGAATAAAGACAAAGCTAAACTGAATATGAAGTCTCGATAAGGAATAATATTGTAAGTTATGAGACTAGAATAATGTGAATAAATTCATGAAATGGACCATTTTTGGGCTTTCATTTAAGCAAGTAGGTGACACACCTACTTGTCACCTAGCAGCTTGTGCAGTATCGCAAAAATACCCATATCTCTCTACTCCGATGTCGTATTGACAAACGGTTTAATGCGTTGAAAAATAGACTCATAGATCTTTAATTTTATGGGTAGAACACCCCATAACTCTATGTATATTGGGAGAAAATTGCAGTTATATTTGACCCAAAGATTCAGTAAAACTTATGAATGTAACTTGTGATGACTTTCATCAACTTTTGTTCCACAACTCGCTTGACTTCATAACATAACACACGGATGTCATACGACTAATATAAATCATAACATAATCTCCTTATCATGTTAATCACCCTAGTCTCACCCCAAAGGTACATGTTATAACATTCCCAACTTGTCGACTTTCGACGAAACATTGTTTTATTTAATTGCTTTAGCTTCTGAACTGTCCAACCCTCTTTGTACTTGTTGTTCATGATCTTCAATATTTGTAACCTCAGAGGTAACATGATTAACTTACTTTATATACTTTTAAATATTATCTCATTTTTTGGTCCTACATTAGTGTGCTTACGACGCATTTTTACGTACGAAAATATAGGGTGTAACAGTTATGGTCTTC
>NC_090816.1:6802774-6853957 GCF_000390325.3 Nicotiana tomentosiformis | reverse complement strand
GATTTGGCAGGTGGTTATGAGTTTTACACATCTTCTCTGTCGTGGCAGTATTGCGAGAGTGAAAGCAAAGCTTAATTGGTCATGAGGTACACTATAGGCTTCGGTCAATGCAAATTTTAGCTGTTGTGCTTTGGAAAGATTGCCTTGGGCAAATGAGTTACGCGGTGCATGGTAAGAATTCAGTAAGGGTATACAATCGTGTTTGGTGCAGTGTGTAGTGATTGATACGGTGTTCGTATGTTGCAAACATGCCGGGTGGAGAGTCTCGGATGTTGGAATTTAGCACCAAGGCTTATTTGACTAAATAAAAGGTAGAGTCTTCAGATTGACTCGAGCTAATGTGCCCAATTGGGTTGTTGACCAGTGATTTCGGACAACTTCAAAGCAGTTCTTAGCATGTTCGAGGACGAACGCATGTTTAAGTGGGAGAGAATGTAACGACCCTACCGGTCGTTTGTGAGATTTAGCGCGCCATTCGGCAGTTTGAGACTTTCAGTAGCTTCACTTCGGGTATAATGACTTGTACGCGGGGTCGGAATTTAATTTCGGAAAGTTCGGAGTTGATTTGGAAAGAAAATTCTAATTTCGAAAGCCTTAAGTTGGAGGAATTGACTAAAGTGTGATTTTTTGAGTAAACGACCTTAGAATCGGGATTTGAAGGTTCCAACAGATTCGTATGATGATTTTGTACTTGGGCGTATGTCCGGATCCGATTTTGGATGACCCGGGAGCATTTAGGCGCCAATGGTGGAAAGTTGGCATTTGGCAGAATTTCATAAAATTGGGTTGAGGTGTATTTCAATGTTATCGATGTTCGTTTGGGATTACGAGCCTGGGAATATCTCCGTATGGTGATTCTGCTATTGGGAGAGCGTCCGGAAGAGGATTTGGAGGTCCGTAGGTCATTTAGGGTTTATTTCGGTCAATGTATACAGAATTCTTACCATTCAGTTTGATCGGGCTTGGACTTTATGATATCGGGGTCAGATTCTGATTTTGGAAGTGGGAATAGGTCCGTAATGTCAATTATGACTTGTGTGCAAACTTTGAGGTCAATCGGACGTGATTTGATAGGTTTTGGCATCGATTGTAGAAGTTTGAAGTTTCAAAGTTCATTAACTTTGAATTGGAGGGTGATTCGTGTTTTTAGTGCTGTTTGATATGAGTTGAAGGCTCGACTAAGTTCATATTTCGTTTTAAGACGTGATAGTATAATTGGTTGAGGTCGCGAGGGCGTCAGGTGGATTCCGGGTAGTAAACGGATCGAGTTTGGGCTTGGAGGAATGCTGGAGCTGATGTCATCTGGTGTAACCGCACCTGCGAGGTTTTGGCCGCAGGTGCAGAGTCGCAAAAGCGGCCAGGAAGTCGCAAAAGCAAAAAGGGAGTGGGGGACTGGCAGTCCGCAGGTGCGGACGATTTGCCGCAGAAGCGGATGCGCACCTGTGGGGAATTTAGCGCAGAAGCGGGTTGGGCAGCTGGGGGACTTCCCCAGAAGCGGAACATTTTGCCGCACCTACGAAACGGCAGAAGTGGTCCAATGAGCGCAAGTTCGGAGGTCGCCTGGGCAGAATACATAAGTTGGCCAAATCGGGTTTTGGCTCATTTCACCTCTTTTCTCTCGTTGGAGCCGACCTTGGGGGCAATATTGGAGTGCCATTTTGTCATCCTTCATGAGGTAAGTGATCCCCACATATTGTGAGTTAAATATATGGTTTATGCATGAATTTGAGCATGAAAATTTGGGAAATATTATAGGGTTTTTGGTAGAAAACCTAGAATTGGTATTTTTGGATTTTGACCACGAATTAGGGTATGTAATTCAGAACAAATCATATATTTGAGTTCACGATGTTATGGGTAGTGGTTATCTTCGAATATTTCCGGAATCCGGGCACGTGGACCCGGTGGTGAATGTTAGGAATTCTTCAATTTGGGTTGGAAAAATCACTTTAATAGCTAAGATGTGAACTCTTGCGCATGTATTGACTATTTTATATAACATTTGACTAGCTTCGATTGTTTGGCACCGAGTTGACGATTCAAAGCACAATTTTGGACCGGAAAGTAAGCTTTGAGACGAAATAAGTCTCCTGTCTAACTCTATGAGGGGGGAAATACCCTTAGGTGTTTTATGTTGATCTGTGATACTTGTTGTGGTGGATACGTACGCGCAAGGTGACGAGAGCCCGTACGTAGCTACATTCATGTTATTGTTCGGGTAGGCTTAGGTTCACATCATGATGTAGCTGCACTATTTGAGCATTTTGTCGCCTATTAAATTCCCCTATGTTACATTTCTACTTGAGACTAGACTTGCTATTGTAGAGACTTCAGGAGTTCATGAATAGTCACCAAATAACTTTACTCCTCTTACGGCATGTTTCCGTGATATATATATATATATATATATATATATATATATATATATATATATATATATATATACTTCATTGAAAGGTTTTCGTTAAAGAAATTACAACTCACACGTTTATTCGTGAGTGGGGTCAAGGACCCATCAAAGCTTCTTATTCTAATGGGATCGGGCCGTTCGCCTCGACGGGATTATGTATTTCACTCTTATGTGATCGGGATGTTCGCCTCGGCAGGATTATGTATTTAACTCTTGTGGGATCGGGCCGATCTCCTCGGCAGGATTTATGTACCACACTCTCATGGGAGCGGGCCGTTCGCCTCGGCATTTCCTAAATCATATCCTAATAGAATCGTACGTAATATTTGGCAATAAGCCAGTGTATCTGTGAGTTTTTCCGATTTGAGTGATGACAATCTATCTGATGAGATCCACAATATCTATATATATGCTCCGGTTAAGGAGGGAATTTTTAATGGAGAGCTTGAGTTCCTCGTAAAGAGGGGGATTTGTACCACGTGATTTATCTCATTTATTTACTCTGCCTCGTATTTACTTACCTCTTTACTGTACCTGATGTTATTGGACCACTAGTGAGTGTCGATGTCGACCCCTCGTCACTACTCCTCCGAGGTTAGGCTAGATACTTTACTGGGTACACGTTGATTACGTACTCATACTACACTTGCTGCACATATTTTGTGCAGGTACATATGCGACTAGTGGCCTTGTGAGAGCAGAGGCATGTATGCATGCAGGGACTTACATGAGCTGCATTCCATATTACGACCTCTCAGCCGGCAAAGTCTCCTTTAGAGTATTTATATTTTTCCTGTCCAAATTTGTATTCCGGACAGATGTTGTATTTTATATTACATTCCTAGTTGATGCTCATGCACTTGTGACACCGGGTTTTGGGGTGATTATGGGTTGTTCTATATTGAAATTGTTAAGAATATTATTATTTACACTGTGAATTCCATCTTTTACTATTTAATTGAAGGAAAATATGACTTCAAAAATATTAAAATGAGAACTAAATTAAGTATTTATTTTTGGCTTGCCTGGCAGCGGTGTCCGGCGCCATCATGACCTTTAATGGATTTTGGGTCGTGACATGAAATGCAGCAATAATGAAATCAATGTACCCTCTCAGAGTAATAGTCAATCAGTCCCCCCATTCACTCCAACCTCACAGTCATTCTTTCCTCACAATCACTCGTTCCTCACAGTCACTCATTCCTCTGAATCACTCAGCACTCGTCACTAGACACTCACACTCAGTTGGTACCTGCGCTCATTGGGGGTGTGTACAGACTCCGGAGGGACTCCTTCAGCCCAAGCGCTATATCAAGCCAATCATCGCAAATAACAATGAAACATGCTGCGGCGCGCAGCTTGATTCCATAAATATCCTCACAATTAGGCCTTCGGCCTCACTCAGTCATCAACCTCTCCAGTCTCTCGGGCTCAAGATGTCATGAAAATCAGCCCAAAAATGATAATATGATGTATCAATAAATAGCAACAGAGACTGAGATATGATATGAAATGAATGAATATGACTGAGTGTGAAATTACAATTTGAACATATAATTCAACCACAGAAATGACCCCAGTGGGTACAAATAATAACAACATATGTCTAAGCATGATTTTTAATACGAGTCTCAGCTCAATTTTCTCAAACACGTAGAGAATGTACGGATATCAACAGATTATTCAACTACACAGTTCCATGGAATTTGACCAAGTCACAATTCCTATGGTGCACGCCCACACGCCCGTCACCTAGCATATGCGTCACCTCAAAACCAATCACATAACACATAAACAGGGGGTTCATACCCTCAAGACCAAATTTAGAACTGTTACTTACCTCAAACCGTGTAATTCTTTATTTCGCTATGCCTTTGCCTCGTGAATTGGCCTCCAAACGCCTCGCATCTAGCCACAAATAATTCGATTCAGTCAATAAAATTTATTGTAATTAATTCCATAAGAAAATGCTAATTTTCCAACAAAATCCGAAATTTAGCTCAAAAATCTCCCATGGGGCCCACGTCTCGGAACCCGACAAAAGTTACAAAATCCGAAAGCCCATTCAACCACTAGCCTAAACATACCAATTGTACCAAAATCCGACTTCAACTCGACCTCCAAATCTTCAAATCTTATTTTCAAATCCCTAAGTTCAAATCCCTGATTTACCTCTCAAAAACATGTAATCTAGTCGGATTATTCGATAATAATTCAATATTATGGAGTAGAAATAATCACAAGTGACTTACCTCAAGATTTCCCGTGATTTCTCGCTCAAAAATCGCCTCAACCCGTGTTGGAAATGTTAGAAATGACAAAAATCTCAAACTCCTCTGTTTTTAACATTCTGACCAAGATTTTCGCTTCTGCGGGCACTTAGCCGCTTTTGCGGCACCGCTTCTGTAGTCAAAATCGCGCTTTTGTGGGTGCGCATCTGCGCGAAAGCATCCGCTTCTGCGGACCAGCGGCTCCCAAGCCAAATGCCGCTTCTGCGATCCTCCACGCGCAGGTGCGGACTCGCACCTGCGAAATTCCTTCCGCATCTGCGCTCTCCGCTTCTGCGCATGCCAGCTCGCACCTACGACCAATGTTCCGCAGGTGCGATTGCACCAGAAGGCTTCAGCTTCTGTCTTCTTCCAAATTCAAAAAAATCTATCCGTTAATCATCCGAAACTCACCCGAGGCCCCCGGGACCTCAACCAAATATACCAACAAGTCCTAAAATATCATACGAACTTAGTTGAGTTTTCAAATCACATCAAACAACACTAAAAACATGAATCACACATAGATTCAAGACTAATGAAACTAATAAATTCTAATTTCTACATCCGAAGCCAAAACCTATCAAATCAAGTCCGATTGACCTCAAAGTTTGCACACAAGTCATAAATGACATAACGGAGATATTCCAATTTCCAGAATTGGATTCCGACCACGATATGAAAAAGTCAACCCCCCGGTCAAACTTCCCAAAAATTTAATTTTTACCATTTCAAGCCTAATTCCACTACGGACCTCCAAATAATTTTCCGGACACGTTCCTAAGTCCAAAATCACCATACGGAGTTATTGGAATCATCACAATTCAAATCCGAGGTCGTTTACGTATATGTCAACATCCGATCAACTTTTCCAACATAAGTTTTCAATTATGAGACTAAGTGTTTCATTTCACTCCGAAATCCTTCCGAACCCAAACCAACTAACCCGATAAGTAATAAAACAACTGTAAAGCTTAAATTGGGCAGTAAACGAGGGAACGGGATTGTAATACTAAAAACGACCGGCCAGGTCGTTACACCTATATAGAAGACCACCACCACCTCCCACCACCAACACTAATTCTGTTGCCGCTAGCTTTTAAAGTATCTTAATAAAGCATATAATTTTTACAATGAAGATATGAATTTAAATTCACACATCTTAAATTTAAGAAAAACAAATGAAACCTAAATTAGCATTAAATCAAGGGAACTTTACATAAATAGCCGGTCATATTCATTTTTTACTTTGTCTAGCCAAATACATAGGTTATATTAATTATACACAATCATACATATATAATACACACATTACGCATATAATATACCTTCACTTGCTATTTTAGTTTAAGTGGTTGGGTGAATGGCTATTTGGATTAATTCTTCTTAAATTATCAATATATTATTTTTATGCCTACCGGAAACAACCTCTCTACCTGCACAAGGTAGGAATAAAGTCTATGTTCATATTACCCTTTCTTATTTTCACTTGTTGGATTATACTGGATATATTGTTGTTGTTGCTGTTATTGATATTCATAAGTAAAATAATGAATGCGGGGATCAATAGAAGAAGAGAAAGTGGTTGCATTCAATATTCCTATATACCACCCATCTCCTGAAGAAGTGAAGTATATAGTTGAAAAGGAGGGATCTTTCACCATTGATGTCTTGATAACTTCAGAAATTCATATGGATTCTTCTGATGAATACAATGTGACACAGTGCATGAGAGCTTTTTTGAGCCTTTACTTGTCAGCCATTTTGGTGATGAATTGAATATGGATCAAGTGTTCCACAAGTGCAGAGAGATCTTTGTCAATGGCATAGCAAAAGAGAAGACTACGTGCACAAATGTTATTGTATCCTTGACCAAAACAAACTAGGGCAATTAGTTCATGCCCTCCAACCTACCCTTAATTATTCTCTTTTATAATCTAAATAGTCGTCTATCCAACCGCTTAAATTAAAAATAGTTGGCGATATATATATATATATATATATATATATATATATATATATATATATATAATCCATGTATTAGTGCATAAAGATATGTGTATGCCAGCTAAAAGGAATAAATATTGAATCAATCCAGTTGTTTCTGTAAATGTTCCTTATATATCCTGAGTTCCTCAAGTGTGGAGAGATCATTGTCAATGGCATAGCAAAAAGAGAAGACTACATTTACAACTGTCGTTGTCTCCTTGATCAAAACAAACTAGGGCAATTAGTTCATGTCCTCAAACCCTACCCTTAGTTACTCCCTTGTTTAACCTAAATAGACATCTATCGAATTACTTAAATTTTAAAAAATCCGGCGATACCTAATATATATATATATAATCCATATATAGTATGTGTATAACTGTTTACAATTGGTGCACAACGATATATGATGCTGGCTAAAAAGAATATACAGTGAATCGAGCCGGTTATTTCTGTAAATATTCCTTATGCATCCCGAGTTCCTCAAGTGTAGAGAGATCTTTGTCAATGGCAGAGCAAATGAGAAAACTACGTTCACAAATGTCGGTGTCTCCTTGACCAAAACAAACTAGGGCAATTAGTTTACGTCCTCGAACACTACCCTAATTTAATTCCCTTAAATAACCTAAATAGTCGTCCATCCAACAACTTAAATTAAAAATAGCCGACGAATATATAATATATAGGTATAATCCATGTATACCATGTGTATAACTATTTACAATCAGGGCACAACAATATATGTATGCTGGCTAAAAAGAATAAACAATGAATCAAGCTGGTTGTTTTTGTAAATGTCCCTTATACATCTTGAGTTTCTCAAGAAGAGATATCTTTGTCAATGGCATAGCAAAATAGAAGACTACGTTCACAAATGTCATTGTCTCCTTGACCAAAATAAATTAGGGCAATTAGTCTATGTCCTCGAACCCTACCTTAATTTAATTCCCTTAAATAACCTAAATAGTCGTCCATCCAATTTCTTTAATTAAAAATAGCCTTCAGATATATAATATATATGTATAATTCTAGTATATATATAACCATATATAATTAGTGTATAACTACATATACCGGTTAGAAAAAGTAAAAAGTGAATCAAGCTTACTACTTCCGTAAAGATCCCTTACACTTTTTGAGTTTTAGTCACTTGTCATTTAATGGTAAGAATAACGAAATATTTGTGTATTAAGAAAGCTTTTCGATTTTGTTCAAGTGATAAGGATCCTCCACCTTTAACCTTAATATTGCGGATTCGAGTCCCAAGGGAGCAAAAGTGAGGAACTCTTGTGAATGATTAAAAAAACACATTTCCAATTTTACAACATAATTTGAGCCTCCATTAAATTAATCAACGAAATTTTGGAACTGTTACATTAACAAGTATAAAATGATTCAATATATAACATGTATCTAGTCCACCATTAAACTATTTCTTCAGCCCTCAACCATGTGCCTCTTAAAAGAATAGTAATTTTCAGAATTAGATAGGAACTTTTACTCTCTGAAAAAAGAGGTTATGAATTTATGTTCTATACTCCAATAAAATTTATTTCAAAAGTAATTAAATTTTTTCCTATGAAAAATATTAAATGTAATAACATGATGAAATAGTAATTAATCTGCTCTAAAAGCTTAAATTCCAGTAACAATGTAATAGAAACTTTTTTGCCAATATATATAACTTAAATCCAAAATATTTGCACAATACTAGATATACTTTATATTATACTAGTATCTATTAAGAGGGAATAAGCACGCAGGATGTCCAGAAGCTTTCAAAATGAAAATATACTAATCTCTTTTTTGCTTAACGTGAAGGATTAATAATAGTGGGCAATGGTCAAAGTGTGTGCGCGAAAGATATTGAATATGTATTTAAGAATAATCTGGATCTTATTATATGCAGCCATGAAACGATTTAATCAAAGGCGGAACTAGAATTTTGAGTTTATATGTTCTGGATTCTAAAAGAATAGTTTATTGGATTCTGAATAAATTATTTATATATATTAAATAAATTTTAATGTAAATCCAGAGTTAGAGCCAGAGCTATTGGGTTCAACCGAACCCGTAAGTAGGCTTGTGTGTCCGACCTAGAGGCGAAGGTAGGGAATCATTTACGGGTTTGGTCGGACCCAATAACTTTTGCTTACATCTTTTATTTGTATTAGGAATTTATTAAATTTATATAAATAATTAATTGTCAACCCACTGACTAAGACGTGCTATAGGTTTGAAGTCAAGTTCAGAACCCATAAACTTCAAAGGAAATATTACACGACACATCAAACATATATACCGTATTTACCATTCATAGTTATACTTTCAGGAAATTATCATTCATAGTTATTTTTGAATTTTATAGCAAATTCACGTGCAGTACTGAAAGAAGAGATCAATTGTTTTGGACTGAAACAAGAGAGCTAAAAGCTCTCGTAGCTCATTTGGTTAGAACATTTGCTTAGTAAGCGAAGGTCTTGATTTCGACTCTGAACGAGAGCATTCTATTTTTTTGTATTTATGTATTTCTCCTTGGTTGTATTCGTTGTGAGAACGAATATAGTCGTTACAGATTGTATCTGTATTTTGCCTTGGTTTCGATACAGGTTTTATCTATATTTTGCCTTGGTTGAATACAATTGATACAAGTTGCATCTATCGGTATTTTGCCTTAATTGGTTGTATTCGTTGCGCGAACGAATACTCGATGCACGTATGAATACAAATGATACAAGCTCATAACAATTGAACAGTAGCTACGGAGAGTAATTAGGTAAACTATAGTCGTGTATGGTAATTAGACAGTAAACTGTAGTGCTTTATGAAAAATCATCAACTTTAAGTGCAGGCGACCCAGCTGAAGTCCCTCAAACTGCTTGTGATACTCCTCTCTCAGGGTGACCGGGATGAACTTCTATAGAAATAGCTGTGAGAACTGATCCCAAGTAAGTGCAGGCGACCCAGGAGTTCCCCTCCACTCTAATCGAGGCAACCCCGGCATGGCTAAGTTCACTGTCTTGGCGTGACGGTCCAATATAGCATGATAAGGTGACAACCAATCCATACCCAAGATGACTGTCACGACCCAAAATTCGATTAGTCGTGATGGCACCTAACCTAACCCGCTAGGTAAGCCAATTAACCACTAACCAATTCCAACAAAAATTAATAAAGCAATTAAGTAAATAAATATCTGAATCTAATACATTCCCAAGAACTGGTAGTACAAATCATGAGCTTCTAAGAATAGAGTTTACAAAGCGAAAATGAAATATATACATAGTCTGTTTCAAAAGTACATAAACAGAGTTTTATAGATCTAAGGCTACCACGAACAAGAGGAAGCTACAACCGGGACGCAGGTACGTCTTTAAATCCAACTCCCGTCGATCACAGCAACATCTGCATCCAATATCTGCACGAAAGGTGCAGAAGTGTAGTATGAGTACAACCGACCCCATGTACTCAATAAGTAACAAATCTAACCTTAGGTTGAAAGTAGTGACGAGCTGGAACACAGGTCGGGGTCCAACACCAATAGCCAACAATAATTCATAACAACATAATGGAAGTACTAAAAGAAGTAGCTCAGAGATAAATTGCTCAGCTCGTTCACAGTTTCAGAAAAATAAATATTTTCTTTTCAAGTATAACAGTAAACAACCCAAATCCTTTACCGAAATCACCAATTTATAAGTAGATTTTAAAACTGTGATTTTTTCCAAAACCCTCAACAGGTAATTGTTTCACTTTTAAATAACATGAGGAAAATACATCTCTATGCCTACATGTCAATATGTAGGAGAAGTCATGAATGACGCAACATCGTACATCATGAGGAAAAATGCATCTCCATGCATGTATGTGAAGTGTGCATGCCAATGTGATGCAACTCAGAAATAAAACCATATGCATACTCTCAGAGTATCATTTCATTCATTCCTACCAGTCACTCAGTCCTCACAATCACTCAGTCCTCCCAATCACTCAGTCTTTACAATCACTCAATCCTCCCAATCGCTCGGCACTCGTACTCAGTAGGTACCTGCGCTCACTGGGGGTGTGTACAGACTTCGGAAGGGCTCCTTCAGCCCAGACGCTATAACAATCCAATCATAGCATAAATCAATAAAACATGCTGCAACGCACAACCCGATCCCATAAATATCCTCACCATCAGGCCCTCGGCCTCACTCAGTCATCAATCTCTCCAGTCTCTCGGGCTCACAATGTCATGAAAATCAGCCCAAAATGATAATATGGTGTATCAATAAATGGTGACAGAGACTGAGATATGATATGCAAATGATTGTGTATGACTGAGTATGTAATTGCAATGTAAGCAAATAATTCAACAGCAGCAATGACCTTGGTGGGTCCCAACAGAATAAGCATGTTTTCTAACATGTGTCACAGCTAAGTTTCTCTAACACATAAAATGTCACGACCCAAAATCCCGCCACAGGCGTCGTGATGGCACTTAGTCTCTAAGACTAGGTAAGCCGATTACAATTACATTTCAAGCCATTTTTTTAATTAAATAGGTAATCAAAACTAATAGCGGAAACAACTATGAAAACCTCCCAAGACTGGTAATACTGAGTCACGAACTCTAACTAAATACATGAAATGGTCTCAAAGATAGAATACTCAATACTGTTTGAATAATATTTAACAGTACAATAAAATGGAAAAACTCGAAGGAACTGCGATGACCAAGCAACTCTACCTTGAATCCTTGAGATCTCACTTTAACTATGTCCGAGTCCGATAGCTCCAATACCTGGCTTTGCACAAAAATATGCAGAAGTGTAGTATGAGTACACCATAGTCGGTAACCAGTTGTAATGACCCGATAGGTCATTTTGCGTATTACAACCTTGTTTCCTCATTTACTGCTCAAATTGTACTTTACAGTTGTTGTGTGAATTGCCGAGGTAATTGTTTCGAGTCCGGTGAGGTTTTGGAATGAATTGGAACACTTAGTTCCAATGTTTAAAGCTTAAGAAAATATTTTGCCGGAAAAGGGTCATTTCTGCGGCCCACTATGCGGTCGTAGAATCACTCTGCGGACCGCATAATGGCCGCAGAGTGAATCAGGAGTGGGGCAAGTATGGAAGAAAGTTTGCGGCGCATTATGCGATCGCAGATCAGTTTTGCGGTACATTTTGCGACCGCAGAACAGGTTTGCGGACCGCATAACGACCGCAGACTGAGGTAGCCTTGCCCAGTTCCGGAGGCCACATTTCACGGCCATTTCGTGAGCCGCAGAAGCGTTATGCGACCGCACAGTGAGTTTCAGGGCTTCATTTTTCAGGTTTTATAAACCCGACCCTATTCTTATAAAACACTATTGAGGGTCATTTTGAAGGGTTTCATATGATATTTTAGAGAGAGGTGAGAGCATTTTAGAGAGAGAAATTGAATACTTAGTCATTTATCCATCAATTCTTGTTCAAGGTTTGAAGATTTCATAACGATCTTGCTAGGGCTTCAAAGAGGTAGGAATTTCTTTTCCCAATTCTTCAATTTCAGGTTTGGAGTAAAAGATGGGTGATTAAGAGTATTATTTATACATACACATACCAATAAGGTTTGTGGAAAGATTGTTGAGTTCAAATGGGTAAAGATTGAGTTGAAAATGGTAGAAATCTTCAAAGATTTTAACTTAAGATTTGAGGGTCGAGTTGGCGTCAGAATTTGGTGAAATATATATGGTTGGACTCGTGGTTGGATGGGCATTCATATTTTATAACTTTTGTCGGGTTCTGAGACGTGGGCCCCACGGGTGATTTTTGAGTTAATTTCGGATTTTTATTGGAAAATTAGTATTTCCTTATGGTATTAATTACAATAATTAGTATTGACTGAATCTCCTCAGGTATTGTATTCCCTGTTGCTATTATTTGGTACTACTTATCTTTTATCTCTCCCTTTTTCTTTTCTCTTCCTTCTTTCTTCCTTCCTTGCTTTCCTCTTCTTCTTCTTGCCCTTCCTGAGCCGAGGGTCTATTGGAAACAACCTCTCTACCTGCATTAGGTAGGGGTAAGGTCTGCGTACAGACTACCCTCCCCAGACCCCACCTGTTGGGATCATACTGGCTTTGTTGATGTTGTTGGTATTGACTGAATCGAATTAATTATGGCTAGATACGAGGCTTTCACAGACCAATTCTCATGGCAAGGGCATAGCGGAATAAAGAATTACACGATTTGAGGTAAGTAACAGTTTTAAATTTGGTTCTGAGGGTATGAAACCCCGGATTATTGTATCATGTGAGTATTTTGGAGGTGACGCACATGCTAGGTGACGGGCGTGTGGGCGTGCACCGTAGGAATTGGGACTTGGTCCATTCCATAGAACTGTGTAGTTGAATAAGCTGTTGTTATCTGTACATTCTCCATATATTAGAGATATTGAACCACAAATCATGTTTAGATTATGTGTTGGCACTGTAGGTACCCACATAGGTCGTGTACACATGTTGAATTATCTACTAAATTGTTGTTTTGTACTCAGTCACAGTGTACTTATTTATTTTATTCAGTCTCTATTGTTCCTTACTGATGCATCATATCATTGCTGTTTGGGCTGATTTTTCATGATTATTGATAGCCCGAGAGACTGGAGAGATTTATGACTGAGTGAGGCCGAGGGCCTGATTGTGAGATATTGATAGTATAGCATGTGAGTTGTTCGTGCAGCACGTGAATTGTCCGTGCGGATCCAGATATTGATATTATAGCACGTGAGTTTTCCGTGCAGCACGTGAGTTATCCGTGTGTATTATAGCGCGTGGGCTGAAAGAGCCCCTCCGGAGTCTGTACACCCCCAGTGAGCCCAGGTACCTATTGAGTGTGAGTACTGAGGGCATAGAGCCGAGTGATTGAGCTGTTGTGATGAGTTGAGTGACTGTTGCCCTGAGAGGTTGTACTTGCTTTTTATTTGTTATTGCACTTAGTTTCTATCTATCATTGTTGTGAAATTTTTGAAAGATTTTTATATCCGGATTACCTGAACTTGAACTGTATAAAACTGATTTGACTTAAACTGCCGGATTTGAAAGCATGTCTATTCTTTGCTGGAACTACTGAAAATGAACTATAACTGTGTAGCTCGTCACTACCTTCAGTTCCTTAATTATTATTGTTACTTACTGAGTTGGTTGTACTCACGCTACACCCTGCACTCCATGTGCAAATCCAGGTGTTTCCGGTCACAGAGGACTTTGATCTCGTGCGTGGTTGAGTATCGGAGATTCACGAGGTAGCTGCCGGCGTTCGCAGTCCTTGTCTCTCCTTCCTCATTATCTTTTATTTTCTCTATTGCTATTTTGACACAGACTCTTGTAGACACTGTTTCTTAGACTGGTTGTTTAGATGCTCATGACTCTGTAACACCCGATGTTGGGGTTATTTTTCCGCACTGTATTTTGAGTTTAACTTCTGTTGTTACAAAAACTCTGTCATGTAAAAACTTTGACTTATCTTTTGTGAAATATTGGAAGTGTCTTTGAGAATCGGCTTGCCTAGTACCATCGATAGGCGTCATCACGACATGTTAGGAATTTGGGTCGTGACAAAAAGTCGCCAATGATACTAATTAGTAGCGACATTTGGGTCGCTCCAAGTAAAGCCGTTACTGAATGTTATTTGTGATGACTCCTAGAGTATACTTTCAGTGGCAGCTCTTATCTCCACTATAGTATGAGATTTAGTAGCGAGATTAGTCGCTACAGATACTAATAGTTCATGTGACAAAGTTTGGTCGCTACCAAAACTTTTTTTTCACTAGATATTATTTTTCTAAAAACAATTAAGTTGCAACAATATTTCTATTTAAATTACGCATATGTATTAGAAGAGATACCATTCAAAGCATTTGTCAAATAAAATAATCAAGGATTTTGTTTATAAATTCACAACATATAATTTGTGAATACACATAAAATTTCAAAAAAAAAAGCAAAAATAAATTCTTGCTAGCATCATTTCCTCCGGAAAAATATATGGCCTCAAAATGCAGACAAAAGCTCTCATGTCCTAGAATGCAGCCAAATGAGGGAGCAAAAAACCCCTAAGTAAAATTAGAAGAAAATAATATTAGCCGCTCCCAAGTGTGGCTCCTTTTGTATTGTTCCATAAGAAGGCACGTTATTATCTTTTTGCGTAAACATTGGACAAATTAGTTACTACCTACAAAAGAAATTAGGAGAGATTTATTAGAAAACACATTAGATACCATGAAAATGAAATGATGTAATCATGTCAATATATTTTAGAAAAGCACGTTAACAATGATGACTAAAATTACTCTATTTCATATGTAGGTGCCCAAACTATTAAAATTGTTCACCACATACAACCAATGATAGACATATAAAATATGAACTTTCTTTACTGCTTATACACTAATCATATTCTATGTAAAAGAACAAACCTCATAATGCCATATCATAGTTTTGTGATGGAAGAATTGTCACGACCAAAAAGTCTCACCACAGGTGTCGTGATGAAATCTAGTCTCTAAGACTAGGTAAGCCGATTTCAATTACATTTTTAGAGCCATTTCTTTTTAATTAAATAAGTAACCAAAACTAATAGCGGAACAAATATGAATGTCAACCTCCCAAGACTGGTAGTACTGAGTCACGAACTCTAACTGAATACATGGAATGATCACGAGAACCGAATATACAATACTGTTTGATTACAAATTAACAGTACAATGAAATGAAAACACTCAAAGGTACTGCAACGACCAAGCAGCTCTACCTTGAATCCTTACGATCCCGCTTTAACTCTTCTCAAGTCCAATAACTCCAATACCTGGCTCTACACAAAAATGTGCAAAGTGTAGTATGAGTACACCACGGTCGGTACCCAGTAAGTATCAAGACTAACCTCGGTGGAGTAGAGACGAGGTACAGTCAAGACACTCACTAGTCTAATAGCCTGTGTAATATAATATACAAAATAATAGGAAGCAGATAACAATAAGGGCAACATAAGACAACCAGTAATATGCACATCAGACAACAAGAATACCATTAATATCGCTCAACAATTAATAAATACAATTACACACAATAAATCAAATCCTTCAAATAAATGTCTTTCACATATAATTCTTTCAAATAACGCTCTTTCAAATATAATTTTCTCAAATAATTACCTTTTAAATATAATTCTTTCATATAATACCTTCTACATAAAATCCTTTCAAATAAATATTTTGAGTATAATTCTTTCAATTAAAAAGTCACCATGTGACACCTCGTTTCATAATCATAAAAATACGGGTCTCAGTCCATTTCCATATTTTTCGTAAATACGGTTCTCAACCCATTTTTCATATTTTCACGGCACCTCGTGCCCATAATTAAATCATAATATTTTTCCGGCAGCTCGTGCCCTCATTTCATATCACAACTGCATGGACAATTCACGTGCCAAATATCATTATCATTTAATCACAGCACCTCGTGCCCACAATTCACGTGCCAAATATCATTATCATTTACTCACGGCACCCCGTGCCGACATTTCATTTTATAATCCGTCTGGCAATAGCCACATGCTCTCAATTTCAATATAAATCAGATTGTTATCAATTTACCAACAACAAAAAAAAATTGCACAAGGTATAAAAATAAACACAAGAATATCACAACATCACATGAAAATCATCAACTCCATAAGCCCGCATTATCACATATCGTCCCTGACAATAGCCACCCTTATCGCTCCTATTGCCACCCTTATCACTCCTATAGCCACCCTTATCGCTCCACCCAGACAATTTCAATAGCCACTCTTATCGCTCCTATTGCCACCCTTATCGCTCCGCCCAGACAATATTCCAACAAACACAACCACAGTGAAATGCCACCCTTATACCCACATAATATCAACGGTGAAATGCCACCCTTATATCTTCAAAATAATAATTAACAAAACACAACAATTTACACGGAAAATTATCACTGCAACATAACAAAATCAATTCATATCACAATTTGCCCAATGGCTACAACCAAAATTCCAAAGATACAACCAAGTCAATTAATTTCACAACAAATATCCGAAGGCTCCACACAATCTGTACAACACCCAAAAACAATCAACAGAGATAGAAATTACTCAATATAAAGCAAAGTCTTCATTAACTCTAAATTTTCAATAATTATATAAACACCTCTTCTTAAGCTCATTTAATTAATTATTTGCAGAGGGAAAAATCCAAAATAAAATCAAATTCCAATAATTATCAAACCAGCAAATTCACGAAATTTCACAAATAATCGAATAAAAATCACATCAAATTGTCATATAACAACAAAATCAACAACAAGGATTTAGGCACGACAATAAAAGATTAAATATATGCCAACAATTATCCAATTTACTACACAATGTGCTCAAGACTTTAACTCAATAAAATTTGCACATATAAACCAAGTACGTACTCGTCACCTCGCGTACATGGTTTTCAATTACACAAATTACACATAAGACTCAATGCCTAAGGAAAAATTCCCCTACTCTAGGTTAAGCAAGACACTTATCTTTTTGAAGTTAGGTCGATATTCGAAAATAGCTTTCTCACTCCAATCTTTCTTGAGCCTTCCTTACATTACTACGAGGTTCCGAAAATCCTAGCAATTTCAATCTATTTAGAAAAATAACAAAAGTGAACCATAACTAGGAAGATTTTCATGGTTTCAGCTTATTTGAGCATTTTATCAATCACTAGGTGTGCAAATTTGGCTACAAGATTCTTCTAGAAGATTTTCTTCACTCCTCAACCCAATCTTTACTTATTTTAGCCCAACAGTCTTCCCACAAATCTTATTGGTACATACTTGTATAAATAAAACTCTCATACCCAAGAATCATACTCCTAATCAACCATCTTCTACCCAAATTCTAAATTGAAAACTAGGGTATGGAACCTTACCTCTTAGATGAAGAAATTGTGAGATTTCCTTGTTGGATTTCAAAGTTTGAACAAGATATTGATGAACAAATGTCACGACCCAAAATTTTTCACCGACGAGACCGTGATGGCGCCTAACATTTCACTTGTTAGGCAAGCTGTAACGACTCAAAATCCCACCACAGGAGTCGTGATGGCACCTAGTCTCTAAGACTAGGTAAGCCGATTTCCATTGTATTTTTGAAGCCATTTTTTTGAATTAAATAATTAATCAAAACTAACAGCGGAAATAATTACTATATACAACCTTCCAAGACTGGTAGTACTGAGTCACAAACTCTAACTGAATAAATGGAATGATCATGAGGACCGAATATACAATACTATTTGATTACAAATTAATAGTACAATGAAATGAAAAGACTCCAAGGGACTGCGACGACCAAGCAGCTCTACCTTGAATCCTTACGATCCGGCTTTAACTCTGCTCAAGTCCGTTATGTTCAATACCTGGCTCTGCACAAAATGTGCAAAAGTGTAGAGTGAGCACACCACAGCGGTGCCCAGTAAGTATCAAGACTAACCTCAATGGAGTAGAGACGAGGTACAGTCAAGACACTCACTAGTCTAATAACCTGTGCAATATGATATACAAAATAACAGGAAGCAAATAATAATAAAGGCACGATAAAACAACCAGTGATATGCACAACAGACAACAAGAATACCATTAATACCACTCAACAATTAATAAACACAATTACACCCAATTAAATCAAGCCCTTCAAATAAATGTCGTTCACATAGTTCTTCCAGATAACTCTCTTTCAAATATAATTTTCTCAAATAATTATTTTTCAAATATAATTCTTTCAATAAATCTTTTCAAATACAATTTCCTCAAATAAATATCTTTCAAAATACAATTCGTTTATATAATACTTTCTAATTAAAAATCCTTCCAAATAAATATTTTGAATATAATTCTTTCAATTACAAAGTTACCATGTGACACCTCATTTCAAAATCATCAAAATATGGGACTCAGCCCATTTTCATATTTTTCGTAAATACGGGTCTCAGCCCATTTTCATATTTCCATGGCACCTCGTGCCCATAATTAAATCATCATACTTCCCCGGCACCTCGTGCCCTCATTTCATATCACAAATGCACGAACAATTCACGTGCCAATTATCATTATCATTTCATCACAGCACCTCGTGCCCACATTTCATATCACAACTGCACGGACAATTCAAGTGACAAATATCCTCATTATTTACTCACGCTACCTCGTGCCCACATTTTATTTCATAATCCGCCTAGCAATAGCCACAGGCACTCAATTTCAACATAAATCAGATTGTTATCAATTTACCAACAACAAGACACATTGCAGAAGGTATAAAAATAAACACAAGAAAATCACAACATCACATGAAAATTATCAACACCACAATCCCCACATCATCACATATCGTCCCTGACAATAGCCACCCTTATCGCTCCTATTGCCACCCTTATCACTCCTATAGCCACCCTTATCGCTCCGCCCAGACAATATCAATAGCCACCCATATCACTCCTATTGCCACTCTTATCGCTCATATAACCACCCTTATCGCTCCGCCCAGATAATATTCCAACAAACACAACAACGGTGAAATGCCACCCTTATCTCCTCAAAATAATAACTCACACAACACAACAATTTACACGGCAACATAATAAAATCAATTCATATCATAATTTGCCCAATAGCTACAACTAAATTCCAAAGATATATCAAAATCAATTAATTTCACAACATATAGCTTAAGGCTCCACACAATGTATATAACACCCAGAAACATTCAATAGAGATAGAAATTTCTCAGCATAAAGCAAAGCCTTCATTAATGCAAATTTAGATAATTATGTTAACACTTCTTCTTAAGCTTGCTTCAATTAATTATTTGCATAAGAAAATTCATATTGGAATTAATTTCCAAGAAATATTAAACCAACAGTACTCACGAAATTTCATAAATATTTCAAGTAACAATCACATCAAATTATCATATAAAAACAAATTCAACAATAAGGATTTAGGCATGGCAAACAAATAATTTAATATTTTTCCACAATTTCTCAATTTACTACACAATAATACCTAAGAATTTAATTCAATGAATTTTGCACGTATAAGCCCTAGTACATACTCGTCACCTCGCGTACACGGCTTTTCACATTTTACAAATGGCACATAAGACTCAATGCCTAAGGGGTAATTCCCCCACTCGAGGTTAAGCAAGACACTTACTCTTTGAAGGTAGGCCGATATTCCAAAATAGCCTTCTTGCTTTAATTGACCTCCGGACAGCTCAAATCTATCCAAATTAATTGTATAACTTCATTGAAATTTATCGGAAACAATTCCGGATAATAATACGTCGACTTAAAATTTTATTCCAAAAAGTCAACAAAAGTCAACCCTCGGAACCCGACAAAATTTTCATGAAATCTGAACACCCATTCCGATACGAGTTCAACCATACCAATTTTATCAATTTCCAATAACAACTCGACCTCCAAATCTTAACTTTACGTTTTCAGATCCCTAAGTTCAAACCCCCGATTTACACCTCAAAAACATGTAATCTAATCGGATTATTCGATGATAATTCAATATTATGGAGTGGAAATGATCACAAGGGACTTACCTCAAGTTTTCCCATGAAAACCTTGCTCAAAAATCGCCCAACCCAAGCTTGAAATGCCCTAAAATGGCAAAAGCTCGGAACCCCTCTGTTTTTGTATTGCCCAGGGGTTTTCGCACCCGCGGTGATTTCTTCGCACCCGCGGCTTCGCACCTGCAGTTAATTTCTTTGTACTTGCGGCTTCGCACCTGCGGTACAATTCTTCGCACCCGCGGTAAAATTCTTCGCATCCGCGGCAAATTTTTCGCACCCGCGGTGCCTGGCCAGCCCATGAATTTTCCGCTTTCGCGACTCATTTCTCGCATCCGCGAGCTCGCACCTGCGGCCCTTTTTCGCGCAGGTGCGATCATACCAGATGCTCAGCAACTTCAACTCCTCCTCCAAATCCAAATTCGATCCGTTAGGCATCCAAACTCACCCGAGGCCCCCGGGACCTCAACCAAACATAACATCAAGTCCTAAAACATCATACGAACTTAGTAAAATTCTTAAATCACATCAGACAATATCAAAATGACGAATTGCACCTCAAATCAAAATCTATGAACTTTGAACTTTCAAATTCTTTATCTTGTGCCGAAACACATCAAATCAATTCGGAATGACTTCAAATTTTGCACACAAGTCATAAATGACATAACAGACCTATTCAAATTTCCAGAATTGGATTCCTACCTCGATATCAAAAAGTCAACCCCCCGGTCAAACTTCCCAAGAATTCAACTTTCGGCATTTCAAGCTTAATTCCACTGCAGACCTCCAAATAATTTTCCTGACACGCTTCTAAGTCCAAAATCACCATACGGAGCTATTGACATCATCAAAATTCCATTCCGGAGTCGTTTGCTCAAAAGTCAACTCTCCGGTCAACTTTTTCCATTTAAGCTTCAAATTAAGGATTGTTCTTTTAATTTAATTCTGAATCTTTAGTAAATCAAACTCGACCACACCCGCGGGTCATAATAAATATTGCGAAGCTGCTCGAGACCTTAAGTCACTGAGCGGGGCGTAAATTCTTAAAACGACAAGTCGGGTCATTACATTCTCCACCTCTTAAACAAACGTTCGTCCTCGAACGTTTTAAGAATTATTGTGAGGTTACCAAATTAATGATTTTTCGTTTACACATATACTCACGGTTGATTCCACGTTACCGCCTTTGAGATAAGCCCGACAATATCATCTCATTTGAGATTATTTCTTTTATCCATATTTATAGACTTTATGATCAATTTCTTACACTCCAACATTTCAAAGATCTGATTTTTCACAACAACGCACGGTATTAGTCTCAACTGGATATAGCGACTCATGCCTATGAACACATCAATTTTGCTTGATAATGTTGAAGTACTTAAAAAACAAATTGTTTCTGGGGTGTTTCATTCTTCCCCGCTTAGGGTCATTCGCCCTTAAACACATAACATAACTTATCTCTTCCTTTGCAAATCTCAATCCTCCAAATTTTACTAACTCCCAAATTTTTCAGAATTTTCGGCAGAGTCTCCCCTGTAATTGGGCCTATCCACCTGCCAGAGTAACACCCAAACACCCCCTAACAAAATATCCACAACCCAACAAAATACCACAGGGTATATATCAATAAAATTAATCTCAGCATTGCCTTAGCATAATGATATCAAGACATAAAGAACATCATATGTATGCTCATCACCAGATCTCTGGTCTTAAAACCTGTTCACAATTAATTCCAGCATCATCAATTAATCTCATATTAACCATCACCTCGTTTCGAAGTTTCACAATACTGGCAACAGAACGTGAGGCATGAAGACCTCATGATTACTTACTCGGATTAATGAGTCACATTTAACGCCACCTGGGCTAAAACTCAATATTTACAGCACGAAAATGGCTGAATATGAACAGAAAATATACAAGCATTATCAAATAAGCCTAACCGGCATGACTCCCTATTAATATTATTGCACAAATTAAATTTCACAAGGGAGAATTTTAAACTCATAAATATTTCACCACAAGGACCTCGTTCTTATATAACTTTCATCGCGTCTTGCAGCCCGGTTTAAATATTTCACATCATGTAAAAATGTGAGGATCTCATCCTCAAATCCGAATCACAATTATGTTGAACATTGTGCCAACTGAAATTTTCAATTTACTTTATTTCTTCTTTTCAATACATTTCATAAACAATTTTAACAACATATAATGAACCCTCATACCGGTAGGGCGTATAATTCATAAAAATTGGAATTAATTATTTCGAAACACATTAAACCAACTGTAATGAATAATAAAAATTATTTTTGGACTTATAGCCCTCAATGGTGTACAGAAATAAAATAACAGACACGGACTCACATCTTTAAATCTCCCAACAGGGATAAACATATAAGTGGGTCACAAATTTACGAAGCTTACCATAAGTGGAGCATAATAGGAGGACTCACCTCACTATTCAGAACCAAATCAAATTAAGGAAAATATTCTTTTATAATAAAAATCAGGATCGTACCTACAACGACACCATCTGGTGTATTGGCCTCAGCCAAATCATAGTGATTAAATCAACGGGTCGGGCCTCCACCTCTTAGGCGCCCACTACCCGCCTGTCCTCCACCTCTAGCTGACTATGCATGTGGAGTATCAACTGGAATAAAGCTTGTAGCTGGAGTGTTCTGATGAAACCCACCCCTCCCAAGTTTGGGACAATCTCTCATGATATGCCTAGTATCACTACACTCATAACAACCCTTATGAGGTCGCGGCTGCTCGTACTGAGTTTGTGCCGGATAACTGGAATAACCACTGTAAGAATTTCGTGTCAGTGGTGCACTATAAATTGGAGCACCCCGAGTAATCCGATTTGCGGACTGAGCTGACCGACTGCTCGAGCCTCCGCTATAATGGGTTCTAGCTGAAGAGTAAAATCCATTGAACCCTCCAGATCTTCGAGACCCTTTGGCCTCTTTAGACTCCCTTTCCTCGCCTAAAACACCCTCAATCTTCCTTGCAATCTCCACTACTTGCTGAAATAAAGCATCAGTTTGCAATTCTCGAGCCATGCATATTTTAATATCATAATCGAGCCCCTCAATGAATCTGCGGACCCGTTCTCTGATTGTAGGAACTAAGATAGGTGCATGGAGAGCTAACTCGTTGAACCTGATAGCATATTCTGACACTGTCATAGTGACCTGACGTAACCGTTCAAGATCTGTGTGCCACGCATCTTTGAGAGTCTGGGGAACAAACTCTTTCAAGAACATTTCCGAAAATTGAGCCCAAGTTGGTGGTGTGGCATCGACTGGTCTACCTTCTTCATAGATTTGCCACCACCGATACGCTGCGCCTGACAGTTGAAATGTAGTAAAGACAACTCCGCTCACCTCCACAATACCCATGGTGCGGAGAATACGTTGACAATTTTCTAGAAATTCTTGGGCATCTTCTGTAGCTGTGCCACTGAAAGTTGGTGGATCATATTTCTTAAACCTTTCAAATATATTTTGTTCTTCTTCTGATGCCTCGGGCCTGACCTCAGGCCGAACCAGAATAACAGGCTGTATACTAAACCCGGAACCTGACCAACGTGAGCCTGCTGCTCTGGAGTTTTGGTAGGAGTCTGAGCTACTCCCCCAATCTGCGGAATGTTTGGTGCAACATAGATCAATCCCGCCTGAGTTAATATACCAAACATACTGAGGAACTGTGCCAAAGTCTCCTGAAGTCCTGGGGTAACAACAAGTGCTTTTGGTACCTGTCCCCCAACTGGAGCTACTAGTGGCTCCCCAACTGTTGTTCTGATAGGTGCTCTAGTCGCAGCACGTGCCCTCCCTCGACCTCTACCTCGGCCTCTATCTCAGCCCCGGACTCTTGTAGCCCTAGCAGTATGTGCGGATGCCTGCTCAGCTAACCCAGTAGCACGTGTCCTCACCTTCTGTGAGAGAATGGAGATACAAAGGTTCAAATTCCAAATTCAACAAATTCCGCACTCCAGGAATGAATGAAATGGAAATTTCCTAACAGTTCTGTAGCCTCTCGAAGATAAGTACAGACATCTCCGTACCGATCCGCAAGACTCTACTAGAATCGTTTGTGACTCGTAGAACCTATGAACCTAGAGATCTGATACCAAGTTGTCACGACCCAAAATCCCACCACATGAGTCATGATGGCACCTAGTCTCTAAGACTAGGAAAGCCGATTTCCATTGCATTTTTGAAGCCATTTTTTTTTGAATTAAATAAATAATCGAAACTATAAGCGAAAATAATTACAATATACAACCTCCCAAGAGTGGTAGTACTGAGTCACAAACTCTAACTGAATAAATGGAATGATCACGAGGACCGAATGTACAATACTGTTTGATTACAAATTAACAATACAATGAAATTAAAAGACTCCAAGGGACTGCGACGACCAAGCAGCTCTATCTTGAATCCCTACAATCCCGCTTTAACTCTGCTCAAGTCCGTTATCTTCAATACCTGGCTCTGCACAAAATGTGCAGAAATGTAGAGTGAGCACACCACAGCAGTGCCCAGTAAGTATCAAGACTAACCTCAATGGAGTAGAGACAAGGTACAGTCAAGACACTCACTAATTAATAACCTGTGCAATATGATATACAAAATAATAGGAAACAAATAATAATAAAGGCACGATAAAACAACCAGTGATATGCACAACAGACAACAAGAATACCATTAATACCACTCAACAATTAATAAACACAATTACACCCAATTAAATCAAGCCCTTCAAATAAATGTCTATCACATAGTTCTTCCAGATAACTCTCTTTCAAATATAATTTTCTCAAATAATTATTTTTCAAATATAATTCTTTCAATAAATCTTTTCAAATACAAATTCCTCAAATAAATATCTTTCAAAATACAATTCGTTTATATAATACTTTCTAAGTAAAAATCCTTCCAAATAAATATTTTAAATATAATTCTTTCAATTAAAAAGTCACCATGTGACACCTCATTTCAAAATCATCAAAATACGAGTCTCAGCCCATTTTCATATTTTTCGTAAATACGGGTCTCAACCCATTTTCATATTTTCACGGCACCTCGTGCCTATAATCAAATCATCATACTTCCCCGGCACCTCGTGCCCTCATTTCATATCACAAATGCACGGACAATTCACGTGCCAATTATCATTATCATTTCATCACAGCACCTCGTGCCCACATTTCATATCACAACTGCACGGACAATTCACGTGCCAAATATCCTCATTATTTACTCACGGTATCTCGTGCCCACATTTTATTTTATAATCCGCCTGACAATAGCCACAGGCGCTCAATATCAACATAAATCAGATTGTTATCAATTTACCAACAACAAGACAAATTACACAAGGTATAAAAATAAACACAAGAAAATCACAACATCACATGAAAATTATCAACACAACAAACTCCACATAATCACATATCGTCCCTGACAATAGCCACTCTTAACGCTCCTATTGCCACCCTTATCACTCCTATAGCCACCCTTATCGCTCCACCCAGACAATATCAATAGCCACCCTTATCACTCCTATTGCCACCCTTATCGCTCCGCCCAGACAATATTCCAACAAACGCAACTACAGTGAAATGCCACCCTTATCTCCTCAAAATAATAACTCACACAACACAACAATTTACACGGCAACATACTAAAATCAATTCATATTATAATTTGCCCAATGGCTACTACCAAATTCCAAAGATATATCAAAATTAATTAATTTCACAACAAATAGCTTAAGGCTCCACATAATGTATATAACACCCAGAAACAATCAATAGAGATAGAAATTTCTCAGCATAAAGCAAAGCCTTCATTAATACAAATTTAGATAATTATATTAACACTTCTTCTTAAGCTTGCTTAAATTAATTATTTGCATATTAAAATTCATATTGGAATTAATTTCAAAGAAATATTAAACCAACAGTACTCACGAAATTTCATAAATATTTCAAGTAACAATCACATCAAATTATCATATAAAAACAAATTCAACAATAAGGATTTAGACATGGCAAATAAATAATTTAATATTTTTCCACAATTTCTCAATTTACTACACAATAATGCCTAAGACTTCAACTCAATGAATTTTGCACGTATAAACCCGAGTACGTACTCGTCACCTCGCGTACACGGCTTATCACATTTCACAAATGGCACATAAGACTCAATGCCTAAGGGGTAATTCCCCAACTCGAGGTTAAGCAAGACACTTACTCTTTGAAGATAGGTTGATATTCTAAAATAGCCTTCTTGCTTGAATTAACCTTCGGACAGCTCAAATCTATCCAAATTAATTGTATAACTTCATTAAAATTCATTAAAATTCCGCTTCCGCGACTCATTTCTCGCATCCGCGAGCTCGCACCTGCGGCCTTTTTTCGCGCAGATGCAATCATACCAGATGCTCAGCTGCTTCAACTCCTCCTCCAAATCCAAATTCGATCCGTTTCGCATCCAAAGTCACCCGAGGCCCCCCGGGACCTCAGCCTAACATACCATCATGTCCTAAAACATCATACGAGCTTAGTCAAATTCTTAAATCGCATCAGACAATATCAAAACGACGAATCGCACCTCAAATCAAAATCTATGAACTTTGAACTTTCAAATTCTTTATCTTGTGCTGAAACACATCAAATCAATTCGGAATGACTTCAAATTTTGTACACAAGTCATAAATGACATAACAGACCTATTCAAATTTCCAGAATCAGAATTCCAACCTCGATATCAAAAGGTCAACCCCCGGGTCAAATTTCCCAAAAATTCAACTTTTGGCATTTCAAGCTTAATTCCACTACAGACCTTCAAATAATTTTTCGAATACGCTCCTAAGTCCAGAATCACCATACGGAGCTATTGACATCATCAAAATTCCATTCCAGAGTCGTTTGCTCAAAAGTCAACTCTCCAGTCAACTCTTTCTATTTAAGCTTCAAATTAAGGATTGTTCATTTAATTTAATTCTGAATCTTTAGTAAATCAAACTCGACCACACCCGCGGGTCATAAATACATATTGAGAAGCTGCTCGAGACCTTAAGTCACTAAAAACGGGGCGTAAATTCTTAAAACGACAAGTCGGGTCGTTACACAAGCCAACGTTAGAAAATCGTTAAACCAATTCCTTATTTCCATTCAGTAAATAACAATGATTAACTAAGATGAAATATAAGAGGTGCGGAATTTTATAAAACTGTATTAATTACTACCACCCGGATCTGGAGTCACGATTCGCGAGCATTCTAGAATTTACTACAAGTAATAATCTGAAAAAATAACAATTGTCTGAATGAAAGAAAACAACAGTGACATAAAAGGTAGACTGTGACTTCAAGGTCTGTGAACGCCGACAGATCTACCTTGAGTCTTCGGACAGCGGACCAATTGCAAAATCTCGATCAACCTGAGCCGGTATCAAAGTTTGCACAGAAAGTGCAGAGTGCAGCATCAGTACAACCGACCCCATGTACTGGTAAGTGTCGAGCCTAACCTCGGTGAAATAGTGACGAGGCTAGGACAAGACACCCACATATAACTTGAATAGTATAATCATGCTAGTGGCAACAATAGTAAATAAAGAAATAATGCAGAAATAATGGGAAGGGAACATACAGTAGGGGGAATACAACATAAAAAGTGAGAATAATGATAAGACAGGATTAAACCTAAAATCATTAAATGAATTGAGCAATTAAAACAGCAAGAAAAATTGCACGACATCACCCTTCGTGCTTTTACTCTCAACCTCACCAAATAAATAAATAGAACGGCACGACATCACCCTTCATGCATTAAACCTCTCATAATATACACGGAATCACCCTTTGTGTTTTAAACCTCTCATAATATACACGGCATCACCTTTCGTGCTTTAAACCTCTCATAATATTCATGGCATCACCCTTCGTGCTTTACACTCTTCCTCACAATATAAATAATGCATGCATGGCATCACCCTTCGTGATTTACACTCTTCCTCGCCGTATAAATAACTCACGCACAGCATCACCCTTCGTGCTTTATACTCTTCCTCATAATTCATATAATCAATAACAACGGATAGAGAGAAGTTTCACAAAGAAATCAATATTTCATCAATAATTACTTTCACAATTTAACATCTCAACCTCGAATCAATATTCACAATTTTATCAACCTTGGTGGAACCGGATACAAGTCTCCCAAAATTTCAACAACAACAATAAGCATGGATAACAAGATTTAAGACTACAAATTTGCAAGAATGGAATTTCACTCGCATGCTATGACTCGACCACAACGCATAGATGCTTGTCACCTTAACTATACATCGTATTCAACAACAAAACACGTAGCAATTACTCACACAATACCTATTCCCTCAAGCCAAAGTTAGACACAACACGTACCTTGCTCCGAAGACCACTAAACTCTTAATCACAGCTTTCCTTTGAAATTCACCTCCAAACCACTCGTATCTATTCAAAAATGACTCAATAACATCAAATATTGCTAAAGGAATCAATTATATTTCATAAATTAAATTTCATAAAATTTTCTCCAAAAGGTTGAAAAATCGACCCCGGGCCCGCTTGGTCAAAACCCGAGGTTCGGACCAAAATCCTTTGACCCATTCACCCCCGATCCCGAATATGTAATTAGTTTTGGAATCCGACCTCAAATTGAGGTCTAAATCCTCAAATTTCTAAATTCCTAACTTCTACCCAAAAATCCTAATTTCACCATAAACATTCTAGATTCTAGGTTGAAATCTTGTTATAAGATGTAAAAGATTGAAAGAAAAGAGTTAGGAATCACTTACCTATGAATTGGAGAAGATTTGGTCTTTGGAAAATCGCCTATTAAGGTTTAGGGTTTTGAAAATATGAAGAATGAATGAAAAATCCCGTCTAAACCCCTTTTACTTGGCTGCAGGTATCGCAATTGCGACCTGATCTTCGCAAATGCAAAGTTGTCAATTCCGAAGGAACAATCGCAATTGCGATGCCCTTCACAATCCCGCTCCATTCTCAAATGCGATGAAAGTGTCGCATTTGCGAACACTGAACCTCATAAATGTGAGTAAATGTTCGCATTTGCGAGCCTGCCCTTCCCAGACTCCCTTCGCAATTGCGAAGGTAACCTCGCAAATTCGAGAACTGCTGGCCTAGGCTTCTGATCGAAATTGCGATGAAAGCCTCGCAATTATGGACCATGTTATGTTCGCATTTGCGATGCGTGATCTCGCAATTGCAAGATCAGAGGCCTGCAACAGGTTCAGTTATACCAGCAAAATTTCTAAGTTCAAAACATCTCGTGGCCTATCCGAAACTCACCCGAGCCCTCGGGGCTCCAAACCAAACATGCACACAAGTCTAAAAATATCATACGAACTTGCTCGCATGATCAAATCGCCAAAATAACACCTAGAACTACGAATTTAGCACCAAATCAAATAAAATTCTCAAGAACACTTTAAAATTCATATCTTCTCAATTGGATGTCCGAATCACGTCAAATCAACTCCGTTTCTCATCAAATTTCACATACAAGTCTTAAATATCATAATGAACATGTACCGAGATCCGGAACCAAAATACGGACCCGATACTAACAATGCCAAATATCAATCAATTCTAAAAAATAAATAATTTCCAGACTTTTAATTTTCATCAAAAATTCATTACTCAAGTTAGGGACCTCCGAATTCAATTCCGGGCATACGCCCAGGTCCCATAATTCGATACAGACCTACCAGGACCGTTAACAGACGGATCCCGGCTCGTTTACCAAAAATGTTGATCAAAGTCAACTAAAATCAACTTTTAAGGTAAATTTTTTTATTTTCATTAGTTTTCAACATAACAGCTTTCCGGAAACCTTACCGGACTGCGCATGCAAATCGAGGAGGGTAAAAATGAGATTTTTAAGGATTAAGAGCGCAGATTCGAGTTTTAAAACATAAGATGACCTTTTGGGTCATCACATTCTCCACCTCTAAAACAATAATTCGTCTTCGAACGGACATAGAAAAGTACCTGGGCTGGTGAAAAGGTAGGGATATCTACTCCGCATATCGGACTCGGACACCCAAGTAGCTGCATCAATAGGCTGACCTCTCCACTGCACTCGAACTGAAGGGTAACTCTTTGATCTCAACTGGCAAACTTGTCGGGCTAGAATTGCCACCGACTCCTCCTCGTAAGTCAAATCCTTGTCCAACTGCACAGAGCTGAAATCTAACACATGGGACGGGTCACCATGATATTTTCGGAGCAAGACACAGAGAATTCCGGATTAACTGTGGATCACCCTGGAGGTAACGCAAGTCTATAAGCTACCTGCATACCCAACTCACGTTGTACTGTGTACCTCGATCTGAAATAATAGATACGGGCACCCCGTGAAGGCGGACAATCTCACGAATGTAAATTTCAGCTAACCTTTCTGAAGAATAGGTAGCTACCACTAGGATGAAATGTGCTGACTTGGTCAACCTGTCCATAATGACCCCAAACTGCATCAAATTTTCTCTGAGTCCGTGGGAGTCCAACAACAAAATCCATAGTGATACACTCCCATTTCCATTCAGGAATTTCTAACTTCTGAAGCAACCTACCAGGTCTTTGATGCTCGTACTTAACTTGCTGACAATTCAGACACCGAGCTACATATGCAACTATATCCTTTTTCATTCTCCTCCACCAATAATGTTGCCGCAAATCTTGATACATTTTGGCGATACCTGGATGAATAGAATACCTGGAACTATGTGCCTCTTCAAGAATTAATTCACGAAGCCCATCCACATTAGGCACACAAATACGACCCTGCATTCGCAGAACACCATCTTCCCCCACAGCAACCTGTTTGGCATCACAGTGCCGCACTGTGTCCTTAAGGACAAGTAAACGAGGACCATCATACTGCCTCTCTCTGATGCACTCATATAAAGAAGACCGAGCGACTGTGCAAGCTAGAACTCGACTGGGTTCTGAAACATCTAACCTTACCAATTGGTTAGCCAAAGTCTGAACCTATGTAGCTAATGGCCTCTCACCAACCGGAATATACGCAAGACTGCCCATACTCACAACCTTTTTACTCAAAGCATCGGCCACCACATTGGCCTTTCCGGGGTGATACAAAATGGTGATATCATAGTCTTTCAACAACTCCAACAAACTTCTCTACCTCAAATTAAGATCTTTTTGTTTGAACAGGTACTGAAGGCAACGATGATCAGTAAATACCTCACACGAGACACCGTAGAGGTAATGCCTCCAAATCTTCAGCGCATGAACAATGGCTGCCAGTTCTAAGTCATGAACAGGATTGTTTTCTCGTGAACTTTCAATTGCCGCGATGCATATGCAATTACCTTGCCATCTTGCATTAATACTGCAGCCCAATGTGAGAGGCGTCACAATATACCGTATATGATCCTGAACCTGTGGGTAATACCAACACTAGCGTTGTAGTCAATGCGGTCTTGAGATTCCGAAAGCTCAACTCACACTGGTCTGACCATCTAAATGGGGCACCCTTCTGGGTGAATCTGGTCTTAATAGTTGTTTATAATCAATTACAGAATCGTCAATTAACTTCATGTTAACAAAAATCTCGTTCCAAACCTTCACAATACTAATAACGAGATGTGAGGCATGAAGACCTCATAATTATTTACCTGAATTAACGAGTCACATTTAACGCCATCTGGGCGGGCACCTACCTTGTAGGTTACAACTCAATATTACAACATGAATTTGGCAAGTATGCACAAAGAATTTCATACAAAAAATTTTCAAATAAACCTAGCAGGCATGACTCCCTATTAGTACTATAGTACAAATTTAATTTTCACAAGGGAGAATTTAAATATATGAATTTTTATCAGAAGGATCTCGTCCTTATATAACATCCACCGCAGCTCATACCCCGGTTTAAACATATCAATTTATTTTAAAATACGAGGACCTCGGCCTCAGTTCCTAATCACAAGTAATATGCACATCTTGCCAATCGAAACTTTCCATTTTCTCCTTTTAAATAACTTTCATTAAATAAAATCACAACACATAATGAACCCCACACCGGTAGGGCATATAATTCACAATTTGTAATCAATTATCTGGAAATACATCAAAACATACCGAAATAAGTACCAGAAAGACACATTTAGCCTTACAGATCTTATTAGAGTCCATCATGGAATGATAGGTGTAGTTATCTCCATAAAACCTCCCAACAGAAGTAAACACATAAGTAGATTACAGAATTACGAAGCTCATTCATAAGTGGAGCACAATAGGAGGACTCGTCTTGATACTCAGAACCGAATCAAGTTAAGGAAATTATTCCTTTATTTTAAATCGAGGTCGTACCTATAACGACACCATCTGATGTAACGACCTCCACCATACCATAAAACAAATATAACAACGACTGGGTCTCCACCTCTAGGACGCCTTCTACCCGTCTGTCCTCCACCCTTAACTGATCGTGTGGGTGGTGTAGTAACTGCAATGGCGCATGTAGCCTGAGTGCTTTGATGAAATATGCCTCTCCCAAGTTTGGGACAATTTTCTCATGATGTACCTAGTATCACCGTATTCATAACAACTCCTTTGTGTGTTTGGCTGCTCATATTGAGTGTGTGCCAGATAACTAGAATAACCATTGTAGGAAACTCATGTCAGTGGTGCACTAAAAGAACTTACTGGACCACCTCGATTAATCCGATGTGCGAACTGGGCTGGCCGACTACCCGAGCCCCCACCATAATGATTTATACTCGCAGAGTAGAATCCACTGAATCCCCCAGAACCTCGCGACATCTTGGTCTCCTTAGTTTCCTTTTTTTCCTCACCCCGAACACACTCTAATATCTTTGCAATTTCTACCACTATTGGAAATAAAGTATCAATCTATAGATCCCGAGTCATACAAAATTTTACGATCATAATTAAGTCCTTTTAATGAGTCTGTGGACTCGCTCTCTGGTTGTAGGAAACAAAGTAGGAATATGACGGGCTAACTTATTGAACCTGATGGAATATTATGACACTGTCATGGTGACCTGACGCAATTGTTCAAACCATATGCTCCATGCATTACGGAGAGTCCGGGAAATAAACTCTTTCAAAAGTATTTCTGAGAACCAATCCAAGTGGGCGGTGTTGTATTGGCTGGTCTGCCCTTTTCATAGGCTTGCCACAGACACTTGTGGAGAATTATCTCTCCCAAGGCCAATTTCTTCTTTTGTTATGCTGACTCAACACTGTTGAGCTGACCCATTTCTTAACATACTCTTCGATTCTTCTTTTGGGTAAACTTAACCCCTATTTATATACGATGATCACAAAAGTAGATATCCATACAGATAATTCCTAGTCCAAAATCTCGTCAACCACTGTACTTCCTCCGAAGCACCCCAAAATCCGCAAGCGTGATGTCCACGCTGAGTAGACCTTCTGTAAATTTAATTTTGTTTCTCTAACTCCTTTGGTACTGAAGTATAAGATTATTACAGAGGCGGACATACCTCAAGTCCCAACCTTATCCTCTACAAAATCTCAGGCCTTAAACACATGTAAATTTTGGGAGAACCTTTCAGTACCACATATATACATTTCAGGCCAAAACTGATATAACACATGACTCGCAATCCATTCATTGATATTGGACTCCCCCACTTGCGCGACGTCATAGTTCACCACATCCGATGGTCCACAATATTAACCTTCACAACTCGTATAAATCAACCAGATGCCAAGGTCTGTTGCACCCCTCACATGATTCACTGGTCGATCACTCAATACGCCCGCATCTTCAGTTAGAACCACACGTTGAGCATCTATGGCTCTCTCGTAGTCCACCTGCGGCATCATGAACCGTCGACGCACAACCGAAACCGAGTGTGTAATGTCATACACGAGTGGATACAAAGGAATTATGAGATATATGTTTCAAGATAAATCAATGCCGCACGATAAGGAATGAAAGAAGTAGAATTATTCCTAAACTCTATAGCCTCTGGAAGATAAATACAGACGTCTCCGTACCGATCCTTCATACTCTACTAAGCTTACTCGTGAATCGTGCGACATAGAAAACCTAGTTCTCTGATACCAACTGTCACGACCCGCAATTTTCCACCGACGGGACCGTAATGGCGCCTGACATTTCATTTGCTAGGCAAGCCAACGTTAGAAAATAGTTAAACCAATTCCTTATTTCCATTCAGTAAATAACAATGATTAACTAAGATGAAATATAAGAGGTGCGGAATTTTATAAAACTGTATTAATTACTACCACCCGGATCTGGAGTCACTATTCACGAGCATTCTAGAATTTACTACAAGTAATAGTCTGAAAGAAATACAACTATCTAAATGAAAGAAAACAACAGTGACATAAAAGGTAGATTGGGACTTCAAGGTCTGTGAACGCCGACAGATCTACCTTGAGCCTCCGGACAGCGGACCAATAGCAAAATCTCGATCAACCTGAGCCGATATCAAAGTCTGCACAGAAAGAGCAGAGTTCATCATCAGTACAACCGACCCCATGTACTAGTAAGTGTCGAGCCTAACCTCGGAGAAGTAGTGACGAGGCTAGGACAAGACACCCACATATAACCTGAACAGTATAATCATGCTAGTGGCAACAACAGTAAATAAAGAAATAACGCAGAAATAATGGAAAGGGAACATACAACGGGGGGAATATAACATAAAGAGTGAGAATAAAGAAAAGACAGGATTAAACCGAAAATCCTTAAACGAATTGAGCAATTAAAACAGCAAGGAAAACTGCACGGTATCACCCTTCGTGCTTTTACTCTCAACCTCACCAAATAAATAAATAGAACGGCACGACATCACCCTTCGTGCATTAAACCTCTCATAATATACACGGCATCAACCTTCGTGTTTTAAACCTCTCATAATATACACGGAATCACCCTTCGTGCTTTAAACCTCTCCTAATATACACAGCATCACCCTTCGTGCTTTACACTCTTCCTCGTAATATAAATAATACATGCACGGCATCACCCTTTGTGCTTTACACTCTTCCTCACCATATAAATAACTCACGCACGGCATCACCCTTCGTGCTTTATACTCTTCCTCACAATTCACAGAATCAATAACAACGGATAGAGAGAAGTTTCACAAAGAAATCGATATTTCATCAATAATTACTTTCACAATTTAACATCTCAACCTCGAATCAATATTCATAATTTTATCAACCTTAGTGGAAACGAATACAAGTCTCCCAATATTTCAACAACATCAATAAACATGGATAACAAGATTTAAGACTACAAATTTGCAAGAATGGAATTTCACTCGCATGCTATGACTCGATCACAATGCATAGATGCTCGTCACCTCAACTATACATCGTATTCAACAACAAAACACGTAGCAATTACTCACACAAAACCTATTCCCTCAAGCCAAAGTTAGACACAACACTTACCTTGCTCCGAAGACCGCTAAATTCTCAATCACAACTTTTTCTTTGGAATTCACCTCTAAAACACTCGTATCTATTCAAAAATGACTCAATAACATCAAATATTTCTAAAGGAATCAATTATATTTCATAAATTTAATTGCGATGCCCTTCACAATCGCAATTGCGATGCCCTTCACAATCCCGCTGCCTTCGCAGATGCGAGGAAAGTGTCGCATTTACGACCACTGAACCTCGCAAATGCGAGTAAATATTCGCATTTTCGAACCTGCCCTTCCCAGACTCCCTTCGCAATTGCGAAGGTAACCTCGCAAATGCAAGAACTGCTGGCGCAGGCCTCTGATCGCAATTGCGATGAAAGCCTCGCAATTGCGGACCCTGTTATGTTCGCATTTGCGATGCCTGATCTCGCAATTGCGAGATCAGAGGCCTGCAACAGGTTCAGTTATACCAGCAAAATTTCTAAGTTCAAAACATCCCGTGGCTTATCAGAAACTCACCCGAGCCCTCAGGGCTCAAAACCAAACATGCACACAAGTCGAAAAAAATCATACGAACTTGCTCGCGTGATCAAATCGCCAAAATAACACCTAGAACTACGAATTTAGCACCAAATCAAATGAAATTCTCAAGAACACTTTAAAATTCTTATCTTCTCAATTGGATGTCCGAATTACGTCAAATCAACTCCGTTTCTCACCAAATTTCACAGACAAGTCTTAAATATCATAATGAACCTATACCAGGCTCCGGAACCAGAATACGGACCCGATACTAACAATGCCAAATATCAATCAATTCTTAAAAACAAATAATTTCCAGACTTTTAATTTTTATCAGAAATTCATAACTCAAGCTAGGGACCTCCGAATTCAATTCCGGGTATACGCCCAGGTCCCATAATTCGATACGGACCTACCGGGACCGTCAACGCATGGATCCGGGCCCATTTACCAAAAATGTTGATCGAAGTCAACTAAAATCAACTTTTAAGGCAAAAAATCTTATTTTCATTAGTTTTCAACATAAAAGCTTTCCGGAAACCTGCCCGGACTGCGTACGCAAATCAAGGAGGGTCATCACAACAAAATACTTCATCCACTTTCTCTCTCTAGAACACTCTCACTTCTCTCTAAAAAACCTCAGATAATTGCCCCAAAATAAATCTCAAAGCATATTTATCAAAATGGGGTCGAATTATGAAAATAGGAAACTTAACCCTCCGAACTCAGTTATGCCGTCGCACAATGGACCACACAATTGGTGTGCGGGTCGCAAAATGATCGCATAAATCGGTGCCCAGAACTGGGCTGTTCTGGACCATTTTGCGGTCGCAAAACCATTTTGCGGTCGCAAAACCATTTTGCGATCGCATAATGGTCGCATAGTGGTCGCAGAATCGCATTCTGGTAGCTTTTGGTAATTTGGTCATAACTTCTTGTAGGAATGTCCAAATGAGGAACGGTTTAAAGCGTTGGAAACTAGACACATAGACCTTTCTTCTGATAGGTAACAAACCATATAAATCGTCATATCAAGAGAGGTATGCTCATTTGAATTTTGGTTTTATGCGAACTCACCTGAAACTTTAGTCTATTATGAAATTTCCAACTTCAACATTCGATGCCGAAACCTATCGAATCAAGTCCAATTGACCACAAATTTTGCACACAAGTCATAAGTGACATAAAGGACCTATTCCAATTTTCAGAATCGGATTCCGACCTCATTATCAAAAATTCAACCTTCGATCGAACTTTTCGAATAACGTCTATTTTCCAACTTTCGCCAAAATGCGTCGAATTGTGCTACGGACTTTCAAATCCAAATCCGAACATGCGCCTAAGTCCAAAATCACCATACAAAACTATTGACATCATCAAAATTCTATTCTGAGGCCGTTTGCTCAAAAGTCAACTCTTTGGTCAACTCTTTCCATTTAAGCTTCAAAATGAGAATTTTTCTTTCAATTATGAAACTCGACCACACCCGCGGGTCATAATACATATTATGAAGTTGCCCGAGACCTTAAGTCGTTGAACGGGGCGTTAATTCTTAAAATGACAAGTCGGGTCATTACAAGAATAGTTTGACAACATACCATTTGAAATAATTCTTGAGTAGCTGATATAAATTGAGTCATGTATTCCTAAGACTGTCCCAATTTGCACTATGTTCTCTATGTTTCTTCTTCTAATAGGTACTTTTCCAACTATAGTTTACTAATTTCAAAGTGAAACTACTAGATGAAGAGTACAAAGTGAACTTTCATATGCATGCATATAACTCTATCTTTCATAAGAGTACAAACTACCAGATGAAGAGTTAGACTTGCCATTACTGCTTCCATGCTGTTGGTGGACTCTCTCATTTTCCCAGATATTTCCATGTCTCTTAACTTTTCAATAATTACAGACTAAACAATAACTAGCTCGTGCTATTACCGGGATTGACCTCACTAAGTGAACCTCCTCAACTTGATTGACTCGCAAATTCTATGATAAACTTATTCGCACCGAGTGTTTACACCAAATTGTACCAATTTACCATGGGTAAGTGATTCTATTTGGTGAAAACATATATTTCTTAACCATAATTAAGTAAGAGAAATTTATTTACAAATAGTGTGATATATTTATTGATGTGTCATCAGTTGTAAGTAAATGGTTGTCCAAATTCAATTCATGGACCCAATACGTGATGGTACAAGCCAAGATGTGATGACACTAAAACAAACGTGCTATGATTTTTTAACCATAACTGAGTGAGAAAATTTTATTTACAAATACCTGTGATATATTTATTGATATAGTATAAACACCCGATAAAATTAAATATTATCCAAATTCAATTCATGGACCCAATACGTGATGGTACAAGCCAAGATGTGATGACACTAAAAAACGTGATATGATTTTTCTCGATGAGTCATTGCAAAATCATGATTTTCTAAATATATGATAAAAATCTCCCCCCTCCCCCCTCTTTGTCTGTGTGGGGGGTGGGGGAGGGATGGGGGTTATATTTATGCCAAGCTTTGTTAACCGCGATCGTGAAGAAGGAGGGCTGGCGATCGCGAAGAAGGAGGCCGCGATCGCATGGCTTATTTTGTCCTAAAATTTTCATCTAAAAATCTTAACTTTTAGACAATTGGAGATATTTGTGTCTCGAAAAATTAAACTGAAAAACTAAAATTCAGGATATAATTGCTAATTCCTAAATAGCAGCCTTTTAAAGTGGCTATCTAGTGTCATTTCTACTAGTTTTAATAGGTTTGATCAAGTCATAATACTTATAATTAAGGTACACAAATAGGAAAATAGGCTAGTTACCCTTAACGATTCTAGTCCTTGATCTTTATATGTCTTTCCTGAAGAATGAGTGATTTTATTACTTATTTTTCTTGTTTGAAAAATATTTTCCCTTTTCTTGATAGGGAGAACATTTTTCTCCAATTGGAGAAAAATGAGTTCACGAGGAAAATATTTTTCAAAATATCTAAATCAATCAAATATGGAAAAATTAAAAAATATTTTTCGGAAAATATTTTCCTTCATACCAAACACACCCATAGTGTACAATATTTTCTCAGTTGGCTCGCGAGGACAATAATGGAAATTCAAAGGATAAATTTGGTTTCACCCATCTATAAATACCTAATTTAACACAAAAATATCCAATTAGCAAGAGAAGGAGAGATGGAAGTTGCTAAAATACTTCACATGAATGGAGGAATTGGAGACACAAGCTATGCAAAAAACTCTAAGCTTCAGGTATCATCAAACACCTTTTTATTCCTAATGGAGTTATAAACTCGCAACAATTATAAATAACAAGTTCTTATGAATTTTACTTATATATACTGATAGTGTAAAAGGTACAGTGTAAAATGTATAGTTATCATTTAAGTGATCTGATAGTATTTCTTATCTTATCGGTACATAAAGCTTAGACTTATTTCCTTTTACTTAACTAGCGTTTGGACATAAATTTTGTTGAAACTTGAAAAAAAAGTTATCGAAATTGTGTTGAAAAAGGTCAAATAATGAAAAGTTGACACTGTATAGCCACTCTCAAAATAATACCCGAAAAATATATATTTTTTGTATATATAAACATTCTGTATGTTTCGTAGAAAATACACATCTAAATTCTTTTATACAGTTAGTGCATATAAAAGTAAACTCATTTCCTTATATTTACAGCAAAAGGTGATTCTCATGACAAAGCCAATATTAGAGGAAGCCATATCTGCACTCTACCGCAGCCTTTCCCCAGAAACCATTTGTATTGCGGAGTTAGGTTGTTCCTCTGGACCTAATACTCTTTTGGTGGTCACACAACTTATTAGCGCTATTCGCGAAGAATGCAAAAGCAACGGCCAACAACAACAATCGCCGGAATTTCAAATTTTCTTGAATAATCTTCCTGGTAATGATTTTAATACCATTTTCTGATCGTTGCCAGAATTCCATGAAGATTTGAGGAGACAGAATATGGGAGATGATGGATATTTGATCCTAATTGCTTTGTTGCGGGAATTGCTGGTTCACTTTATAATAGACTTTTCCCTTCCAAGAGTCTGCACTTTGTTCACTCCTCTTACAGTGTCCACTGGCTTTCCCATGTATGTTTTTGTATTGTTAAGTACTCATGAATTCATCTCATCTACGTAGAAGTTTAAAATATTATAAAGAGTATATATTTACTTATTTAATTATATTTTTAACACACTCCTGACGTGCGAGCTTAATTCACGCAAAGAGTTAGTGAGGGCCGGAACGGAATATCGTATGTAGTGTTGAATCCAATCTGAAGCTCTTTCGAACAAGCCAGCCTTTTGATGATCCTAGCATGTAGTTTTTCATATAATGGGTAACAGTGTTACTCAAACACTGGACCTCAACCTGCTTTTGTCACGACCCAAAAATCACACCTGTCGTGATGGCGCCTATCCCGATACTAGGTAAGCCGACAACATCAAAAACCCACAATTTATTTTATGTTTGAAAATATAATATTTGAACACAATCCACAAGTCTCGCAAATACCGATACAAACACTCCCAAAACCTGGTGTCACTGAGTACATGAGTATCTATACATTACAAGTCTGGGAAACACAGTCTATAATAATCTAAGATCAAATACAGTAAACAAAAAGATAGGGAAGGAGAGACAAGGTCTGCAAAATATGTCAGCTACCTCTGAATCTCCGGAAAATCGACTGTGTGAAAGAATCAACACACGCTGTATCTGGGATCACCTGGATCTGCACATGAAATGCAGGGTGTAGTTTGAGTACAACCAACTCAGTAAATAACAATAATAAATAAAGAACTAAAAGTAGTGACGAGCTTCTCAATTAAGTCCAAATACAGTACTTTCCAATATAAAAGAGTAGGCATGCTCTGAAGTTCAACATTTAAGATTTCATTAAATATTTATATCAAGTTTGACCGAAATAGAAAATAATATTTTTTTTTCCGAAATAGTGATATATGACAGTTGAAATGCAGCAAATAATGAAATCAGTGCATCCTCTAAGAGTAACAGTCACTCAGTCCTCCCATTCACTCCAACCTCACAGTCACTCTTTCCTCACAGTCACTCATCACTCGACACTCGGCACTCGCACTCAGTAGGTATCTGCGCTCAATGGGGGTGTGTACAGACTCCGGAGGGACTCCTTCAGCCCAAGCACTATAACAATGAAACATGCTGTGGCGTGCAACCCGATCCCATATATATCCTCACAATTAGGCCCTCAGCCTCACTCAGTCATCAACCTCTTCAGTCTCTCGGGCTCAAGATGTCATGAAAATCAGTACAAAATGATAATATGATGCATCAATAAATAGCAACAGAGAGTAAGATATGATATAAAATGAATGAACATGACTGAGTGTGAAATTTCAATTTGAACATATAATTCAACCACAGAAATGACCCCAGTGGGTACCAACAATAACAACATATGCATAAGCATGATTTTTAAAACGAGTCTCAGCTCAATTTTCTCTAACACGTAGAGAATGTACAGATATCAATAGATTATTCAACTAGACAGTTCCATGGAATTTGACCAAGTCACCATTCCTACAGTGCACGCCTACACGCCCGTCACCTAGCATGTGCGTCACCTCAAAACAAATCACATAACACATAATCCGGGGTTTCATACTTTCAGGACCAAATTTAGAACTGTTTCTTACCTCAACCCGTGTAATTCTTTATTCCGTTATGCCCTTGCCACGGGAATTAGTCTTCGAAAGCCTCGTATCTAGCCACAATTAATTCGATTCAGTCAATACCAATTATTGTAATTAATTCCATAAGAAAATACTAATTTTTCAATAAAATTTGAAATTAACTCAAAAAATTGCCCGTGGGGCCCACGTCTTGGAACCCGACAAAAGTTACAAAATATGAACGGCCATCCAACCACGAGTCTAACCATATAAATTTCACCAAATTCCGACATCAACTCGACCCTCAAATCTTCAATTAAAGTCTTTGAAGATTTATACCATTTTCAACCCAATCTTTACCCATTTGAACTCGACACTCTTTCAACAAACCTTACTGATACGTATAAATAATACTCTTACACCTAAGAATCATACTCTTAATCGCCCATCTTTATCAAACTCGAAATTGAAGATTAGGGGTTAGAACCTTACATTTTAGGTGAATATCTTGTGATATTCCCTTGTTGGATTTCAAAGCTTGAACAAGATCTTGATGAACAAAGTACATGAGCTTCTTCCTCTCTTTAGAATACTCTCCCTTCTCTCTAAAAATATCAGATTTTTGCTCCAAAATGAGCTTCAAGAGCTATGAATCGAAGTTGGATCGGGTTATAAAACCCCAAAAAATGAAGCTCCGGATAGGATATGTGGTCGCATATGCGACCACAGATTGGATATGCGGTCCGCATATCGGCCGCAAAATTGGCCTCCAGAACTGGAAAACACCTGCTTGGGTTTGCGGTCAATATGCGGCTCGCAGACCTGTTCTGCGGTCACATAATGAACCACAGAACAGTTCTACGGTCGCATAGTCGACCGCAGAATGGAATCCAAAACGACCCCTTAACTGCCTTACTCTGAGGCCATTTTGCGGTCCGCAGAAACGCATTTTTTCTGCCACAAATTTTGTTTACTCCCCAGTGCATTGTTCAACCCAAAAAGTCCGACCCGCAAAAAATTTGTATAACCTTTATACTAATTGATCTACCTCGGCACCATAAAACCTTAATTGTCTTAGAAAATATTCTCCGGGGTCATTACACATAAGTCAACATCCGGTCAATCTTTCAACTTAAATTCTAAACCTTGAAACTAAGTGTTCCAAAACCTCACTGGACCCGAACCAATTATCCTCGGCAAGTCACATAACAAATATAAGGCATAAATTAAGCAGTAAATGGGGGAATGGGATTGTAATGCTCAAAACGACCGGTCGGGTCGTTACAGGTTTAATGTCGTGTTGGAGTATGTGAGCAATTTGCATATGGATTCTAGGAGATGATGCAATTTTTTCTTATTTTGCGGTACAAAATAATTTTGTGAGCAAACTTGAAGAAAAAAGAACTTGAAAAGTTATATAAAATCATAATCCTATAGTATTTGTTTCTCTTTTTAATTTTGTTTTTTTGAAATCAATAATATAGGTGTCAAATGCGGATTTAGGATATATAGGATAGGTTGTGCACAAGTTTAACATAACCCAATGCTTTCGGGGGTGGATCTACAAGTGTATATAAGCTCAGACCCTATATTTTATTAAGAGATCTATTTAGTAAGTTATCATGTCTAAGATTTCAAAATTGATAAATTAAAATAATAAAGGGTAGCCCGTGCATAAAGTATTCTGTATTTACGCAAGGTTCGGGAAAGACCCGCATTCTTAAGGGTGTGAGGTAGACAACCTACTCTAATGTAAGCATTAGTGGCTGCTTCCACAACTCGAACCCCTGACCTATAGGTCACACGAAGATAACTTTAACATTATTCAAAGGCAATTAAAATATAGAGCATATATATAATATGATCATACTTATTTTGAATAAGTAACTCTAACTTTTATTTCTCCTCTAATAGGTACCTGTTGGGATAGAGAATAATAAAGGAAATATTCACGTGGAAAGTACAAGCCCACTAGATGTGATTGAAAGAGATTTTGTAAATTTTCTCAAGTTACGCTCAATAGAATTGGTGAAAGGTGGGCGTATGGTATTGACTGTGATGGGCAGAAAAAAAAATTAAGATAGCTTTAGCAAAGCTTCTTGCTACCTGTCAGAGCCTATTGTCAGGGCTCTAAAAGAAATAATTGCAGAGGTAAAACCAGACTTTTAAAATACACATATAATTGTTAGTGGATTCTTAGCTTTCCTGTTGATCTTGATTAGTTCTAATTTAGTTTTTCCTTCGTTGAGAGTTATCTTTTTGGACCAGATTCACTTTTATACTGCAGTTTAATTTTATGTGGTAGTCCTGTTTGATTGGTGATGAAGTTTAAAAAAGAAATTAGATTGTGGTCTTAAACATGCCAACTTTCGTAGATATAAAGGCATGACATTAGAAACAGTAAAATATAAAGTTTAAAGTTAATAATTTTAAATATTGTTGTGAATGTGACTCTTTACCACTACTCTATCCATTACTAATGCTTAACCACCAACACCAATCTCTAGCGAAAAACTACCACTAGCAACCACCGCCACAACTCCACTACAACCCTATTGTCACGATCCAAAAATCATACCTGTTGTGATGGCGCATATCTCAATACTAGACAAGCTGACAACCTCAATAAATCACGATTTCCTTTTAGTTTGGAAACATAATATTCAAATACAATACTAAAAATCTCCCAAATACCGATACAAACACTCCCAAAATGCGGTGTCACTAAGTACATACATTACAAGTCTGAAAAACATGGTCTATAATGATCTGAGACCAAATACAATAAACAAGAGGATAGGGAAGGAGAGACAAGGTCTGCGAAACACGACATCTACCTCGGAATCTCCAGAAAATCAACTGTGCGAAAGAATCAACACCCGCGGTGTCCGGGATCACTTGGATCTGCACATGAGTAGTATGAGTACAACCAACTCAGTAAGTCACAATAATAAATAAAGAACTAAAGATAGTGATGAGCTTCACAGCTATGTCCAAATACAGTAATTTCCAACATAAAAAGGTAGGCATGCTTTCAAGTTCAACATTTAAAACTCCACAGTAATTTCATACCAATTTCGACTGAAACAGAAAATAGTGTCTTTCAGAAATTTCCAAAACAGTGATATATGTCAGCTGAAATGTAACGACCCGACCGGTCGTTTTGAGCTTTAGCGCGTCGTTCGGCAGTTTGAGGACTTGAGTAGCTTCACTTCGGGTATTATGACTTGTACACGTGGTTGGAATTTAATTTCGGGAAGTTCAGAGTTAATTTGGAAAGAAAATTCTAATTTCGGAAGCCTTAAGTTGGAGGAATTGACTAAAGTGTGATTGTTTGAGTAAACGACCTTGGAATCGGGATTTGTAGGTTCTAACAGGTTGATATGATGATTTTGGACTTGAGCGTATGTCCGTATCGGGTTTTGGATGACCCGGGAACGTTTCGGCGCCTATGGTGGAAAGTTGGCACTTGGAAAAATTTCATAAAATTCGGTTTAGGTGTATTTCAATGTTATTGATGTTCGTTTGAGATTCCGAGTCTGGGAATAGCTCCGTATGGTGATTCAGGTATTGGGACCACGCCCGGAAGAGGATTTGGTGGTTTGTAGGTCATTTCGGGGTCATTTGGCGAAAGTTAGAAATTCGAAGCTTTCTGAGAAGTTTGACGGGGAGTGGACTTTTTGTTATCGGGGTCGGATTCTGATTCCGAAAGTGGGAGTAGGTCCGTAATGTCAATTATGACTTGTGTGCAAAATTTGAGGTCAATCGGACGTGATTTGATAGGCTTCGACATCGATTGTAGAAGTCTGAAATTTCAAAGTTCATTAAGTTTGAATTGGAGGGTGATTTGTGTTTTTAGCGCTGTTTGATATGAGTTGAAGGCTCGACTAAGTTCATATTGTGTTTTAAGACATGATGGTATAATTGGTTGATGTCCCGAGGGCCTCGGTGGATTCCGGATGGTAAACGGATCGAGATTGGGCTTGGAGGAATGCTGGAGCTGCTGTCATCTAGTGTAACCGCACCTGTGATGTTTTGGCTGCAGGTGCGGAGCCGCAAAAGTGGCCAGGAGGTTGCAGATGTGAAAAGGGAGTGGGGGAATGGCAGTCCACAGGTGAATTTAATGCAGAAGCGGGCTGGGCAGCTGGGAGACTTCCGCAGAAGCGGAATATTTTGCCGCACCTGCGGAACCGCAGAAGAGGTCTAGTGAGCGCAGGTGCGGAGGTTGCCTGGGCAGAATACATAAATTAGCTAAATCGGGTTTTGTCTCATTTCACCTCTTTTCTCTCATTGGAGTCGGCCTTGGGGGAAATTTTGGAGTGCCATTTTGTCATCTTTAATGAGGTAAGTGATCCCCATATATTGTGAGTTAAATACATGGTTTATGCATGGATTTAAACATGAAAATTTGGGAAAATTTGTGGGATTTTTAGTAGAAAACCTAGAATTAGTATTTTTGGATTTTGACCACGAATTAGGGCGTGGAATTGAGAACAAATCATATATTGAGTTCATGATGTTATGGGCAGTGGTTATCTTCGAAAAGTTTCGGAATCTGGGCATGTGGGCCTGGGGGTGAATTTTAGGAATTCTTCAATTTGGGTTGGAAAAATCACTTCAATAGCTAAGATGTGAACTCTTGAGCATGTATTGACTATTTTATATAACATTTGACAAGCTTCGATCGTTTGGCACCGAGTTGAGGAGTTAAAGCACAATTTTGGACCGGAAAGTAAGCTTTGAGACGAGGTAAGTCTCCTGTCTAACTCTGTGAGGGGGGAAATATCCCTAGGTGTTGTATGTTGATGCGTGCTACTTATTATAGGGAATACGTACGCGCGATGTAACGAGAGCCCATACGTAGCTACATACATGTTATTGTCCGGGTAGGCTTAGGTTCACATCATGATGTAGCTGCACTATTTGAGCATTTTCTCGCCTGTTAAATTCCTCTGTTTTACATTTCTACTTGAGACTAGACTTGCTATTGTAGAGACTTCACGAGTTCATGATTAGTCACCGAATAACTTTACTCCCCTTACATCATGTTTCCGTCATATATATATATACTTCATTGAAAGGTTTTCGTTAAAGAAATTACAACTCACACGTTTATTCGTGAGTGGGGTCAAGGACCCGTCAAATCTTCCTATTCTAATGGGATCGGTCTATTCGCCTCGGCGGGATTATGTATTTCACTCTTATGGGATCGGGTCGTTCACCTCGGCAGGATTATGTATTTCACTCTTATGGGATCGGGCCGATCGCCTCGGCAGGATTTATGTACCACACTTTTATGGGAGCGGGGCGTTTGCCTCGGAAGTTTAATAGATGTATCTATGGTTCGTGCCGTTCGACCATCGACAGTGCACAGTTTAAATATTTATGTTGGATCGAGCCGTACGCCTCGACATTTCCTAAATCATATCCTCATGGAATCGTGCGTAATATTTGGCAAGAAGACAATGTATCTGTGAGTTTTCCTGATTTGAGTAATGATAATCTATCTGATGAGATCCACTATATCTATATATATGCTCCGGTTAAGGAGGAAATTTCTAATGGAGAGCTTGAGTTCCTCGTAAAGAAGGAGATTTGTACCACGTGATTTATACTTGTTTATCTCATTTATTTACTCTGCCTCATATTTACTTACCTCTTTACTGTACCTGATATTATTGGACCACTAGTGGGTGTCGATGTCGACCCCTCGTCACTACTCCTCCGAGGTTAGGCTAGATACTTACTAGGTACATGTTGATTACGTACTCATACTACACTTGCTGCACATTTTTGTGCAGGTACATATGCGACTAGTGGCCTTGTGAGAGCAGAGGCGTGTATGCATGCGGGGACTTACGTGAGCTGCATTCCATATTACGACCCACAGCCGGCAGAGTCTCCTTTAGAGTATTTATATTTCTCCTGTCCAAAATTGTATTCCGGACAAATGCTGTATTTTATGTTACATTCCTAGTTGATGCTCATGCACTTGTGACACCGGGTTTTGGGGTGATTATGGGTTGTTCTGTATTAAATTTGTTAAGAATATTATTATTTACACTGTGAATACCATCTTTTACTATTTAATTGAAGGAAAATATGACTTCAAAAATATTAAAATGAGAACCAAATTAAGTATTTATTTTTGGCTTGCCTGACAGCGGTGTCTGGCGCCATCACGACCTTTAATGGATTTTGGGTCGTAATAACATGGTATCAGAGCACTAGGTTCACTAAGGTCTCACGAGTCATGAGCGAGTCTAGTAGAGTCTTGCGGATCGGTGCGGAGATGTCTGCACTTATCTTCGAGAGGCTACAAGGTTGTTAGGTGCACTTCCCTTCTTGATTCCTCATCGTGCGAATTGATTCTTTTGAGGCTTGTACCTTTATTTATTTCCTATTCAATCTTATGTGACTTGAAGCGCTTGTTATAGATTGGGAATCGAGGAATTGTCATGGTACTACAGAGGTGGTGCAGGATGTTTCTGTCTGCGTATTTGATTGGGCTATTACTGTCGCCCGGCGGAAGGCCGTCCTATCCTTTCATCTCAGCATCAGTATTTCCTATGGTTTTGAGATTTGTTATTGATTGTTATGACAATTCGTGCGTTGTTATCGCACTATGTTGGTGTAATGGTAGGGTGCTTGTTTATGTGTCGAGGCAGTGAATGACTTGAAAGGAGGTTTTTCTCAGTGCATGATTCAGAAGTTCAACATTTTATTTTCGACGAAGGAAATGCAATCGGACTAGGAATGTTTAGATTTGGGTTGATGGAATAACAAGACTTGGTATTTTCGAGCGCGGTAGAGTTCTCAATTGTGATGTGGTGTCATCGTCCTTGTTGAACGCGTTAAGGTTCGCCGGTGTTATGGTCTTCTTCTATTCACCTTTGGGGCAGGGTATTGTGGAATAGTGTCGGGAAAGTGGCTGCCAGAGATCGCGCTGTGCAGAGATTCAGGATCGAATCGATGTTCCTAGTGTTGATGGTTCAAGAAGGATGATGTTCAGAGAGGCGTTAAAGTTGGTAGAGATCTATTGGTTCAAGTGCTACAGAGACGGATTTTGATTTAATGCAATAACTGGGCAGCGTAGGATGAGGAAGGACATGTGGAATGTGTCTTGTAGTGGTTAAATTTCTAGAAGGCCAAGTGTGAGAAGCGAAAGTCGGGTAGTTGCTTAAAGGAGAGGGTTTGACCAAAGTGGGAGAGTGGCAGAGTATCATATGGGTTATGTGGTAGGATAGCTACACGCCTTGGGGAAAGTTTAGAGTGATTTGGGATTTATGGTGGACAGTCACTAGGTCTATGGACTAATTTAGAATATTGGTTGCTATACTGAGGAAGGTTGGATACGATAGAAATGAGTTGCTTGATATGAAGAGGGATGCAACATGACTTCGGATTTGAAGTGTATTATCGCACCTTTAGTTGATGTCAATGGGGACTGAACAGACTTGTACAGCTGGTGAATGAGCACGGGCTCAGGATGGTTTACTGATTTCGTGGTGTTGACAGAGCTTCTACGAAGAATTCTACTGGCTATCCAGTAAGAGGTCGAATATGTGAATGTGGCTAGTGAGTCAGAATGTTAACGAAATGTTTAACAGGAGGATTTCGAGAAATTTGGCAGGTCGATTATGCAGGCTCATGTCTATGTGGAAGGAGGAATATTGGTGGGTTCCGGGGTTATGTAACTGTAGCTTCGAGCTAAGTGGGAGAGCCCCACTGTCTACGATTGGATTGCATGGTTGTCTACTTGTGAGGTTTCTGGTTATCGGCATATTGGTGGGTTATTACGACTAAGGAAAGAAAACATCAGTGGTAATTTGAGAAAAGGATTGGAGGAATGTATGCTATACTTGGGCCTTATCGGTTCATGTTCAGTTTTGAGAAGACTCAGAGTTTCTGCTTCTGGTGGAAGTAATGTACAAGGGAAAAGAATTCAGTTGGGTGCTTCTTTGATAGGATGTGCACGTGCTGGCAGAGAGCTAGAGTTTGGCTTATACTCGGGACCAAGACAATGTGGGTGACTCTCAACAGTCGTCCTGGTGGGTTCAAGATTTTGAGTATAGTGCCTAAGGACTTGGAATGTTCTATGTTATCATTGGGTATGTGGTGCAGTATTGGACGAAGGGAATAAGTATCTTCGGATTCAGGGAAGGTCTTGCAGAATGGGTGTACCAGTTGGCTATGCTATGGAGTGCTTAAGGAGAGTATGAGACGGTTCATGGGTATTGAGACGATGTGGTCTCGTGGATTGGTTCACTCGGGATGAATATTGTTGGGTTTCGTTACGTTAATGAATGGAACTATTATTGTTTCTAAGGCAAGTTGAGAATAAATTGGAAGTTGAGGATCAAGGTTGCAGTTGATGTCGACAAGAATGTCGAGAGCTCGGATGAGCATGGAAGAATTCAGATGTTTAGAGTAAGCTGGTATTGTCTTTAGCGTCATCTGAGATCAGTGTCATGTGGAAGAGGCTTTGTGTAATGACTTGCAGATTTTTGACTCACTCTACAGAATTAGAACGGCTGGTGCTATGGATGTGCGGACCTTGCTACCTGAGCGGAATGGTCGTGGGAGCATGCCCCACAGGGATATTTGTGTAAGTGTGACATGTCAGTCACTTGATTGTTAAAGATTGAGACTGAATATGGAGGCCATGGTAATATCGCAAGTGCGAGAGTTTATGCCTGAGAGGCATTCAATTCCTTGGGTTGTGGACCATGTGAGTTCGTTTTGGATTTGACGGCTGTTCTTATGTGTCGTGAATAGGTCATTGTGGGTCCTTGAAGGGTTATTAGCCCAGTGCGGTACCATCATAATCGACTTGAGGTTCGTGGATAGATCTACATGTGAATATGGGCTCTATATCAAGCTGGATGTGCTCATTTCAGCATAGCGTTGTTTTTGGAGGGGTCTTCGGGCCTTGGATGATATTTCTGTTGTCGACCCTTCCGTGTAGTCTCTATTGTGCCATGTGGGTTATGAGGCGGTTTGATTATTCGCACTCGTATTAAGATCCCGTATAGTTTGTGGTGTTATCTGAGCAAGATGGCTCTCGAGATGCAGATCATGTATCGCACCCGTCTCCCCAGGATTTGTATTATGCACTTGGCGTGCTTATTGTTGATATTCAGGCATTTCGTGAGTATAAGCGTTAAGACTCTA
>NC_090816.1:6784464-6802574 GCF_000390325.3 Nicotiana tomentosiformis | reverse complement strand
CGGAAACAATTCCGGATAATAATACGTCGACTTAAAATTTTATTCCAAAAAGTCAACAAAAGTCAACGCGAGGCTCGCTCCTCGGAACCCGACAAAATTTTCATGAAATCCGAACACCCATTCCGATACGAGTTCAACCATACCAATCTTATCAAATTCCAATAACAACCCGACCTCCAAATCTTAACTTTTTGTTTTCAGATCCCTAAGTTCAGACCCTCGATTTATACCTCAAAGACATATAATCTAATCGGATTATTCGATGATAATTCAATATTATGGAGTGGAAATGATCACAAGGGACTTACCTCAAATTTTCTCGTGAAAACCTTACTCAACAATCACCCAACCCGAGCTTGAAATGCCCAGAAATGGAAAAAGCTCGGAACCCCTCTGTTTTTGTATTGCCCAGGGGTTTTCGCACCCGCGGTGATTTCTTCACACCCGGGGTACAATTCTTCGCACCTGCTGTACAATTCTTCTCACCCGCGGCTTCGCATCCGCGGCAAATTTTTCGCACCCGCGGTGCCCAGCCAGCCCATGAATTTTCCGCTTCCGCGACTCATTTCTCGCATCCGCGAGCTCGAACCTGCGAGCTCGCACCTGCGGCCTTTTTTCGCGCAGATGCAATCATACCAGATGCTCAGCTGCTTCAACTCCTCCTCCAAATCCAAATTCGATCCGTTTGGCATCCAAACTCACCCGAGGCCCCCGGGACCTCAACCAAACATAACATCAAGTCCTAAAACATCATACAAACTTAGTAAAATTCTTAAATCACATCAGACAATATCAAAACGACGAATTGCACCTCAAATCAAAATTTATGAACTTTGAACTTTCAAATTCTTTATCTTGTGCCGAAACACATCAAATCAATTCGGAATGACTTCAAATTTTGCACACAAGTCATAAATGACATAACAGACCTATTCAAATTTCCAGAATTGGATTCCTACCTCGATATCAAAAAATCACCCCCTGGTCAAACTTTCCAAGAATTCAACTTTCGGCATTTCAAGCTTTATTCCACTGCAGACCTCCAAATAATTTTCCTGACACGCTTCTAAGTCCAAAATCACCATACGGAGCTATTGACATCATCAAAATTCCATTCCGGAGTCGTTTGCTCAAAAGTCAACTCTCCGGTCAACTTTTTCCATTTAAGCTTCAAATTAAGGATTGTTCTTTTAATTTAATTCTGAATCTTTAGTAAATCAAACTCGACCACACCCGCGGGTCATAAATACATATTGCGAAGCTGCTCGAGACCTTAAGTCACTAAACGGGGCGTAAATTCTTAGAATGGCACGACATCATCCTTCATGCATTAAACCTCTCATAATATACATGGCATCACCCTTCGTGTTTTAAACCTCTCATAATATACACGGCATCACCTTTCGTGCTTTAAACCTCTCATAATATACACGGCATCACCCTTCGTGCTTTACACTCTTCCTCACAATATAAATAATGCATGCACGGCATCACTCTTCGTGATTTACACTATTCCTCGCCATATAAATAACTCACGCACGGCATCACCCTTCGTGCTTTATACTCTTCCTCATAATTCACATAATCAATAACAATGGATAGAGAGAAGTTTCACAAAGAAATCAATGTTTCATCAATAATTACTTTCACAATTTAACATCTCAACCTCGAATCAATATTCACAATTTTATCAACCTTGGTGGAACCGGATACAAGTCTCCCAAAATTTCAACAACAACAATAAGCATGGATAACAAGATTTAAGACTACAAATTTGCAAGAATGGAATTTCACTCGCATGCTATGACTCGACCACAACGCATAGATGCTTGTCACCTTAACTATACATCGTATTCAACAACAAAACACATAGCAATTACTAACACAATACCTATTCCCTCAAGCCAAAGTTAGACACAACACGTACCTTGCTCCGAAGACCACTAAACTCTTAATCACAGCTTTCCTTTGAAATTCACCTCCAAACCACTCATATCTATTCAAAAATGACTCAATAACATCAAATATTGCTAAAGGAATCAATTATATTTCATAAATTAAATTTCATAAACTTTTCTCCAAAAGGTTGAAAAATCGACCCCGGGCCCGCTTGGTCAAAACCCGAGGTTCGGACCAAAATCCTTTGACCCATTCACCCCCGATCCCGAATACGTAATTAGTTTTGGAATCCGACCTCAAATTGAGGTCTAAATCCTCAAATTTCTAAATTCCTAACTTCTACCCAAAAATCCTAATTTCACCATAAAAATTCTAGATTCTAGGTTGAAATCTTGTTATAAGATTTAAAAGATTGAAAGAAAAGAGTTAGGAATCACTTACCTATGAATTGGGGAAGATTTGGTCTTTGGAAAATCGCCTATTAAGGTTTATGGTTCTGAAAATATGAAGAATGAATGAAAAATCCCGTCTAAACCCCTTTTACTCGGCTGCAGGTGTCGCAATTGCGACCTGAGCTTCGCAAATGCAAAGTTCGCAATTGCGAAGGAACAATCGCAATTGCGATGCCCTTCACAATCCCGCTCCATTCTCAAATGCGACGAAAGTGTCACATTTTCGACCACTGAACCTCGTAAATGCGAGTAAATGTTCGCATTTGCGAGCCTGCCCTTCCCAGACTCCCTTCGCAATTGCGAAGGTAACCTCGCAAATTCGAGAACAGCTGGCCTAGGCTTCTGATCGAAATTGCGATGAAAGCCTCGCAATTGTGGACCCTATTATGTTCGCATTTGCGATGCCTGATCTCGCAATTGCAAGATCAGAGGCCTGCAACAGGTTCAGTTATACCAGCAAAATTTCTAAGTTCAAAACATCTCGTGGCCTATCCGAAACTCACCCGAGCCCTCGGGGCTCCAAACCAAACATGCACACAAGTCTAAAAACATCATACGAACTTGCTCGCACGATCAAATCGCCAAAATAACACCTCGAACTACGAATTTAGCACCAAATCAAATGAAATTCTCAGAACACTTTAAAATTCATATCTTCTCAATTGGATGTCCGAATCACGTCAAATCAACTCCGTTTCTCATCAAATTTCACATACAAGTCTTAAATATCATAATGAACATGTACCGAGATCCGGAACCAAAATACGGACCCGATACTAACAATGCCAAATATCAATCAATTCTAAAAAATAAATAATTTCCAGACTTTTAATTTTCATCAAAAATTCATTACTCAAGTTAGGGACCTCCGAATTCAATTTCGGGCATACGCCCAGGTCCCATAATTCGATACAGACCTACCAGGACCGTCAACGTACGAATCCGGGCTCGTTTACCAAAAATGTTGATCAAAGTCAACTAAAATCAACTTTTAGGGCAAATTTTTTTATTTTCATTAGTTTTCAACATAACAGCTTTTCGGAAACCTTACCGGACTGCGCATGCAAATCGAGGAGGGTAAAAATGAGATTTTTAAGGATTAAGAGCGCAGATTCGAGTTTTAAAACATAAGATGACCTTTTGGGTCATCACATTCTCCACCTCTAAAACTATTATTCGTCCTCGAACGGACATAGAAAAGTACCTGGGCTGGTGAAAAGGTGGGGATATCTACTCCGCATATCGGACTCGGACTCCCAAGTAGCTTCCTCAATAGGCTGACCTCTCCACTGCACTCGAACTGAAGGGTAACTCTTTGATCTCAACTGGCAAACTTGCCGGGCTAGAATTGCGGCTCCTCCTCGTAAGTCAAATCCTTGTCCAACTGGACAGAGCTGAAATCTAACAAGTGGGACGGATCACCATGATATTTTCGGAGCATAGACACATGGAATTCTGTATGAACTGTGGATAACCCTGGAGGTAACGCAAGTCTATAAGCTACCTCCCCCATTCTCTCGAGGATCTCAAATGGCCCGATATACCTAGGGCTCAACTTGCCCTTCTTCCCAAATCTGATAACACCCTTCATGGGCGATACCCGAAGCAATATTCTTTATCCAACCATGAATGCAATATCACGAACTTTACGGTCGGCATAACTCTTTTGCCTAGACTAAGATGTGCGAAGTCGATCCTGAATAATATTGACCTTATTTAAGGCATCTTGTACCAAATCGGTACCCAATAACCGAGCCTCTCCCGGTTCGAACCAGCAAACTGGCGAACATCATCGCCTTCCATATAATGCCTCATATGGAGCCATCTGAATGCTCGACTGGTAGTTGTTATTGTAGGCAAACTCTGCTAACGGCAAGAACTGATCCCAAGAACCTGCAAAGTCAATAACACAGGCGCGGAGCATATACTCCAAGATCCGAATAGTACGCTCGGACTGCCCGTCCGTCTGAGGATTGAATGATATGCTCAACTCAACCGGCATACCCAACTCACGTTGTACTGCGTATCTCGATCTGAAATAATAGACCCGGGCACCCCGTGAAAGCAGACAATCTCACAAATGTAAATTTCAGCTAACCTTTCTGAAGAATAGGTAGCTGCCACTGGGATGAAATGTGCTGACTTGGTCAACCTGTCCATAATGACCCCAAACTGCATCAAATTTTCTCTGAGTCCGTGGGAGTCCAATAACAAAATTCATAGTGATACACTCCCATTTCCATTCAGGAATTTCTAACTTCTGAAGCAACCTACCAGGTCTTTGATGCTCGTACTTAACTTGCTGACAATTCAGACACCGAGCTACATATGCAACTATATCCTTTTTCATTCTCCTCCACCAATAATGTTGCCACAAATCTTGATACATTTTGGCGATACCTGGATGAATAGAATACCTGGAACTATGTGCCTCTTCAAGAATTAATTCACGAAGCCCATCCACATTAGGCACACAAATATGACCCTGCATTCGCAGAACACCATCTTCCCCCACAACAACCTGTTTGGCATCACAGTGCCGCACTGTGTCCTTAAGGACAAGTAAACGAGGACCATCATACTGCCTCTCTCTGATGCGCTCATATAAAGAAGACCGAGCGACTGTGCAAGCTAGAACTCGACTGGGTTCTGAAACATCTAACCTTACGAATTGGTTAGCCAAAGTCTGAACCTATGTAGCTAATGGCCTCTCACCAACCGGAATATACGCAAGACTGCCCATACTCACAGCCTTTTTACTCAAAGCATCGGCCACCACATTGGCCTTTCCGGGGTTATACAAAATGGTGATATCATAGTCTTTCAACAACTCCAACAAACTTCTCTACCTCAAATTATGATCTTTTTGTTTGAACAGGTACTGAAGGAAACGATGATCAGTAAATACCTCACACGAGACACCGTAGAGGTAATGCCTCCAAATCTTCAGCGCATGAACAATGGCTGCCAGTTCTAAGTCATGAACAGGATAATTCTTCTCGTGAACGTTCAATTGCCGCGACGCATATGCAATTACCTTGCCATCTTGCATTAATACTGCAACCCAATATGAGAGGCGTCACAATATACCGTATATGATCCTGAACCTGTGGGTAATACCAATACTAGCGTTGTAGTCAAAGCGGTCTTGAGCTTTCGAAAGCTCAACTCACACTCGTCTGACCATCTAAATGGGGTACCCTTCTGGGTGAATCTGGTCTTAATAGTTGTTTATAATCAATTACAGAATCGTCAATTAACTTCATGTTAACAAAAATCTTGTTCCAAACCTTCACAATACTAATAACGAGATGTGAGGCATGAAGACCTCATAATTATTTACCTGAATTAACGAGTCACATTTAACGCCACCTGGGCGGGCACCTACCTCATAGGTTACAACTTAATATTACAACACGAATTTGGCAAGTATGCACAAAGAATTTCATACAAAAAATTTTCAAATAAGCCTAGCAGGCATGACTCCCTATTAGTACTATAGTACAAATTTAATTATCACAAGGGAGAATTTAAACATAAGAATTTTTATCAAAAGGATCTCGTCCTTATATAACTTCCACTACAGCTCATACCCCGGTTTAAACATATCAATTTATTTTAAAATACGAGGACCTCAGCCTCAGTTCTAAATCACAAGTAATATGCACATCTTGCCAATCGAAACTTTCCATTTTCTCCTTTTAAATAACTTTCATTAAATAAAATCACAACACATAATGAACCCCACACCGGTAGGGATTATAATTCACAATTTGTAATCAATTATCTGGAAATACATCAAAACATACCGAAATAAGTACCAGAAAGACACATTTAGCCTTACAGATCTTATTAGAGTCCATCATGGAATGATAGGTGTAGTTATCTCCATAAAACCTCCCAACAGAAGTAAACACATAAGTAGATTACAGAATTACGAAGCTCATTCATAAGTGGAGCACAATAGAAGGACTCGTCTTGATACTTAGAACCGAATCAAGTTAAGGAAATTATTCCTTTATTTTAAATCGAGGTCGTACCTATAACGACACCATCTGATGTAACGACCTCCACCATACCATAAAACAAATATAACAACGACTGGGTCTCCACCTCTAGGACGCCTTCTACCCACCTGTCCTCCACCCTTAACTGATCGTGTGGGTGGTGTAGTAACTGCAATGGGGCACGTAGCCTGAGTGCTTTGATGAAATATGCCTCTCCCAAGTTTGGGACAATTTTCTCATGATGTACCTAGTATCACCGTATTCATAACAACTCCTTTGTGTGTTTGGCTGCTCATATTGAGTGTGTGCCAGATAACTAGAATAACCATTGTAGGAAACTCATGTCAGTGATGCACTAAAAGAACTTACTGGACCACCTCGATTAATCAGATGTGCGAACTGGGCTGGCCGACTACCCGAGCCCCTGCGATAATGATTTATACTTGCAGAGTAGAATCCACTGAATCCCCCAGAACCTCGCGACATCTTGGTCTCCTTAGTTTCCTTTTTTTCCTCACCCCGAACACATTCTAATATCTTTGCAATTTTTACCACTATTGGAAATGAAGTATCAATCTATAGCTCCCGAGTCATACAAAATTTTATGATCATAATTAAGTCCTTTTAATGAGTCTGTGGACTCGCTCTCTGGTTGTAGGAAGCAAAGTAGGAATATGACGGGCTAACTTATTGAACCTGATAGAATATTATGACACTGTCATGGTGACCTGACACAATCATTCAAACCATATGCGCCATGCATTACAGAGAGTCCGGGAAACAAACTCTTTCAAAAGTATTTCTGAGAACCAATCCAAGTGGGCGGTGTTGTATTGGCTGGTCTGCCCTTTTCATAGGCTTGCCATAGACACTTGTGGAGAATTATCTCTTCCAAGGCCAATTTCTTCTTTTGTTATGCTGACTCAACACTGTTGAGCTGACCCATTTCTTAACATACTCTTCGATTCTTCTTTTGGGTAAACTTAACCCCTATTTATATACGATGATCACAAAAGTAGATATCCATACAGACAATTCCTAGTCCAGAATCTCGTCAACCACTGTACTTCCTCCGAAGCACCCCAAAATCCGCAAGCGTGACGTCCACGCTGAGTAGACCTTCTATAAATTTAATGTTGTTTCTCTAACTCCTTTGGTACTGAAGTATAAGATTATTACGGAGGCGGACATACCTCAAGTCCCAACCTTATCCTCTACAAAATCTCAGGCCTTAAACACATGTAAATTTTGGGAGAACCTTTCAGTACCACATATATACATTTCAGGCCAAAACTGATATAACACATGACTCGCAATCCATTCATTGATATTGGACTCCCCCACTTGGCGCGACGTCATAGTTCACCACATCCGATGGTCCACAATATTAACCTTCACAACTCGTATAAATCAACCAGATGCCAAGGTCTGTTGCACCCCTCACATGATTCACTGGTCGATCTCTCAATACGCCCGCATCTTCAGTTGGAACCACAGTTGAGCATCTATGGCTCTCTCGTAGTCCACCTGCGGCATCATGAACCGTCGACGCACAACCGAAACCGAGTGTGTAATGTCATACACGAGTGGATACAAAGGAATTATGAGATATATGTTTCAAGATAAATCAATGCTGCACGATAAGGAATGAAAGAAGTAGAATTATTCCTAAACTCTGTAGCCTCTGGAAGATAAGTACAGACGTCTCCGTACCGATCCTTCATACTCTACTAAGCTTACTCGTGAATCGTGCGACATAGAAAACCTAGTGCTCTGATACCAACTGTCACGACCCTAAATTTCCCACCGACGGGACCGTGATGGCGCCTGACATTTCACTTGCTAGGCAAGCCAACGTTAGAAAATAGTTAAACTAATTCCTTATTTCCATTCAGTAAATAACAATGATTAACTAAGATAAAATATAAGAGGTGCGGAATTTTATAAAACTATATTAATTACTACCACCCGGATCTGGAGTCACTATTCACGAGCATTCTAGAATTTACTACAAGTAATAGTCTGAAAGAAATACAACTATCTGAATGAAAGAAAACAACAGTGACATAAAAGGTAGATTGGGACTTCAAGGTCTGTGAACGCCGACAGATCTACCTTGAGCCTCCGGACAGCGGACCAATAGCAAATTCTCGATCAACCTGAGCTGATATCAAAGTCTGCACAGAAAGAGCAGAGTGCATCATCAGTACAACCGACCCCATGTACTGGTAAGTGTCGAGCCTAACCTCGGCGAAGTAGTGACGAGGCTAGGACAAGACACCCACATATAACCTGAACAGTATAATCATACTAGTGGCAACAACAGTAAATAAAGAAATAACGCAGAAATAATGGAAAGGGAACATACAACGGGGGAAATATAACATAAAGAGTGAGAATAAAGAAAAGACAGGATTAAACCGAAAATCCTTAAACGAATTGAGCAATTAAAACAGCAAGGAAAACTGCACGTCATCACCCTTCGTGCTTTTACTCTCAACCTCACCAAATAAATAAATAGAAAGGCACGACATCACCCTTCGTGCATTAAACCTCTCATAATATACACGGCATCAACCTTCGTGTTTTAAACCTCTCATAATATACACGGAATCACCCTTCGTGCTTTAAACCTCTCCTAATATACACAGCATCACCCTTCGTGCTTTACACTCTTCCTCACAATATAAATAATACATGCACGGCATCACCCTTCGTACTTTACACTCTTCCTCACCATATAAATAACTCACGCACGGCATCACCCTTCGTGCTTTATACTCTTCCTCACAATTCACAGAATCAATAACAACGGATAGAGAGAAGTTTCACAAAGAAATCAATATTTCATCAATAATTACTTTCACAATTTAACATCTCAACCTCGAATCAATATTCACAATTTTATCAACCTTAGTGGAAACGAATACAAGTCTCCCAATATTTCAACAACATCAATAAGCATGGATAACAAGATTTAAGACTACAAATTTGCAAGAATGGAATTTCACTCGCATGCTATGACTCGACCACAACGCATAGATGCTCGTCACCTCAACTATACATCGTATTCAACAATAAAACACGTAGCAATTACTCACACAATACCTATTCCCTCAAGACAAAGTTAGACACAACACTTACCTTGCTCCGAAGGCCGCTAAATTCTCAATCATAACTTTTCCTTTGGAATTCACCTCTAAAATACTCGTATCTATTCAAAAATGACTCAATAACATCAAATATTGCTAAAGGAATCAATTATATTTCATAAATTAAATTTCCCAAATTTTTCTCCAAAAGGTTGAAAAATCGACCTCGGGCCTGCTTGGTCAAAACCCGAGGTTCGGACCAAAATTCTTTTACCCATTCACCCCCGAGCCCGAATATGTAATTAGTTTTGGAATCCGACCTCAAATTGAGGTCTAAATCCTCAAATTTCTAAATTCCTAACATCTACCCAAAAATCCTAATTTCACCATAACAATTCTAGATTCTAGGTTTAAATCTTGTTATAAGATGTAAAAGATTGAAAGAAAAGAGTTAGGAATCACTCACCTATGATTTGGGGAAGATTTGGTCTTTGGCAAATCACCTCTTAAGGTTTAGGGTTTTGAAAATATGAAGAATGAATGAAAAATCCCGTCTAAGCCCCTTTTACTCCGCTGCAGGTGTCACAATTGCGACCTGAGCTTCGCAAATGCGAAGGAACAATCGCAATTGCGATGCCCTTCACAATCCCGCTGCCTTCTCAAATGCAAGGAAAGTGTCGCATTTACAACCACTGAACCTCGCAAATGCGAGTAAATATTCGCATTTGCGAACCTGCCCTTCCCAGACTCCCTTCGCAATTGCGAAGGTAACCTCGCAAATGCAAGAACTGCTGGCGCAGGCTTCTGATCACAATTGCGATGAAAGCCTCGCAATTGCGGACCCTGTTATGTTCGCATTTGCGATGCCTGATCTCGCAATTGCGATATCAGAGGCCTGCAACAGGTTCAGTTATACCAGCAAAATTTCTAAGTTCAAAACATCCCGTGGCTTATCAGAAACTAACCCGAGCCCTCAGAGCTCCAAACCAAACATGCACACAAGTCAAAAAAATCATACGAACTTGCTCGCATGATCAAATCGCCAAAATAACACCCAGAACTATGAATTTAGCACCAAATCAAATGAAATTCTCAAGAACACTTTAAAATTCATATCTTTTCAATTGGACGTCCGAATTACGTCAAACCAACTCCGTTTCTCACCAAATTTTACAGACAAGTCTTAAATATCATAATGAACCTGTACTAGGCTCCGGAACCAGAATACGAACCCGATACTAACAATGCCAAATATCAATCAATTCTTAAAAACAAATAATTTCCAGACTTTTAATTTTCATCAGAAATTCATAACTCAAGCTAGGGACCTCCGAATTCAATTCCGGGCATACGCCCAGGTCCCATAATTCGATACGGACCTACCGGGACTATCAACGCATGGATCCGGGCCCATTTACCAAAAGAGTTGACCGAAGTCAACTAAAATCAACTTTTAAGGCAAAAAATCTTATTTTCATTAGTTTTCAACATAAAAGCTTTCCGAAAACCTGTCCGGACTGCGTACGCAAATCAAGGAAGGTCATCACAACAAAATACTTCATCCACTTTCTCTCTCTAGAACACTCTCACTTCTCTCTAAAAAACCTCAGATAATTGCCCCAAAATAAATCTCAAAGCATATTTATCAAAATGGGGTCGAATTATGAAAATAGGAAACTTAACCCTCTGAACTCAGTTATGCCGTCGCACAATGGACCACACAATTGGTGTGCGGGTCGCAAAATGATCGCATAAATCGATGCCCAGAACTGGGCTGTTCTGGACCATTTTGCGGTCGCAAAACCATTTTGAGATCGCATAATGGTCGCAGAATCGTATTCTGGCAGCTTTTGGTAATTTGGTCATAACTTCTTGTAGGAATGTCCAAATGAGGAACGGTTTAAAGCGTTGGAAACTAGACACATAGACCTTTCTTTTGATAGGTAACAAACCATATAAATCGCCATATCAAGAGAGGTATGCTCGTTTGAATTTTGGTTTTATGCAAACTCACCTGAAACTTTAGTCTATTATGAAATTTCCAACTTCAACATTCGATGCCGAAACCTATCGAATCAAGTCCGATTGACCACAAATTTTGCACACAAGTCATAAGTGACATAACGGACCTATTCCAATTTTCAGAATCGGATTCCGACCTCATTATCAAAAATTCAACCTTCGATCGAACTTTCCGAATAACGTCTATTTTCCAACTTTCGCCAAAATGCGTCGAATTGTCCTACGGACTTCCAAATCCAAATCCGAACATGCGCCTAAGTGCAAAATCATCATACGAAACTATTGACATCATCAAAATTCTATTCTGAGGCCGTTTGCTCAAAAGTCAACTCTTTGGTCAACTCTTTCCATTTAAGCTTCAAAATGAGAATTTTTCTTTCAATTATGAAACTCGACCACACCCGCGGGTCATAATACATATTATGAAGTTGCCCGAGACCTTAAGTCGTTGAACGGGGCGTTAATTCTTAAAATGACAAGTCGGGTCGTTACAAGAATAGTTTGACAACATACCATTTGAAATAATTCTTGAGTAGCTGATATAAATTGAGTCATGTATTCCTAAGACTGTCCCAATTTGCACTATGTTCTCTATGTTTCTTCTTCTAATAGGTGCTTTTCCAACTATAGTTTACTAATTTCAAAGTGAAACTACTAGATGAAGAGTACAAAGTGAACTTTCATATGCATGCATATAACTCTATCTTTCATAAGAGTACAAACTACTAGATGAAGAGTTAGACTTGCCATTACTGCTTCCATGCTGTTGGTGGACTCTCTCATTTTCCCAGATATTTCCATGTCTCTTAACTTTTCAATAATTACAGACTAAACAATAACTAGCTCGTGCTATTACCGGGATTGACCTCACTAAGTGAACCTCCTCAACTTGATTGACTCGCAAATTCTATGATAAACTTATTCGCACCGAGTATTTACACCAAATTGTACCAATTTACCATGGGTAAGTGATTCTATTTGGTGAAAACATATATTTTTTAACCATAATTAAGTAAGAGAAATTTATTTACAATTTGGTGAAAACATATATTTCTTAAACATATATTTATTGATGTGTCATCAGTTGTAAGTAAATGGTTGTCCAAATTCAATTCATGGACCCAACACGTGATGGTACAAGCCAAGATGTGATGACACTAAAACAAACGTGCTATGATTTCTTAACCATAACTGAGTGAGAAAATTTTATTTACAAATACCTGTGATATATTTATTGATATAGTATAAACACCCGATAAAATTAAATATTATCCAAATTCAATTCATGGACCCAATACGTGATGGTACAAGCCAAGATGTGATGACACTAAAAAACGTGATATGATTTTTCTCGATGAGTCATTGCAAAATCATGATTTTCTAAATATATGATAAAAATCTCCCCCCTCCCCCCTCTTTGTCTGTGTGGGGGTGGGGGAGGGATGGGGGTTATATTTATGCGAAGCTTTATTAACCGCGATCGTGAAGAAGGAGGGCTGGCGATCGCGAAGAAGGAGGCCGCGATCGCATGGCTTATTTTGTCCTAAAATTTTCATCTAAAAATCTTAACTTTTAGACAATTGGAGATATTTGTGTCTCGAAAAATTAAACTGAAAAACTGAAATTCAGGATATACTTGCTAATTCCTAAATAGCAGCCTTTTAAAGTGGCTATCTAGTGTCATTTCTACTAGTTTTAATAGGTTTGATCAAGTCATAATACTTATAATTAAGGTACACAAATAGGAAAATAGGCTAGTTACCCTTAACGATTCTAGTCCTTGATCTATATATGTCTTTCCTGGAGAATGAGTGATTTTATTACTTATTTTTCTTGTTTGAAAAATATTTTCCCTTCTCTTGATAGGGAGAACATTTTTCTCCAATTGGAGAAAAATGAGTTCACGAGAAAAATATTTTCCAAAATATCTAAGTCAATAAAATATGGAAACATTAAAAAATATTTCATACCAAACACACCCATAGTGTACAATATTTTCTCAGTTGGCTCGCGAGGACAATGATGGAAATTCAAAGGATAAATTTGGTTTCACCCATCTATAAATACTTAATTTAACACAAAAATATCCAATTAGCAAGAGAAGGAGAGATGGAAGTTGCTAAAATACTTCACATGAATGGAGGAATTGGAGACACAAGCTATGCAAAAAACTCTAAGCTCCAGGTATCATCAAACACCTTTTTATTCCTAATGGAGTTATAAACTCGCAACAATTATAAATAACAAGTTCTTATGAATTTTACTTATATATACTGATAGTGTAAAAGGTACAGTGTAAAACGTATAGTTATCATTTAAGTGATCTGATAGTATTTCTTATCTTATCGGTACATAAAGCTTAGACTTATTTCCTTTTACTTAACTAGCGTTTGGACATAAATTTTGTTGAAACTTGAAAAAAAAGTTTTTGAAATTGTGTTGAAAAAGGTCAAATAATGAAAAGTTGACACTGTATAGCCACTCTCAAAATATATAATACCCCAAAAATGTATATTTTTTGTATATATAAACATTCTGTATGTTTCGTAGAAAATACACATCTAAATTCTTTTATACAGTTTGTGCATATAAAAGTAAACTCATTTCCTTATATTTACAGCAAAAGGTGATTCTCATGACAAAGCCAATATTAGAGGAAGCCATATCTGCACTCTACCGCAGCCTTTCCCCAGAAACCATTTGTATTGCAGAGTTAGGTTGTTCCTCTGGACCTAATACTCTTTTGGTGGTCACACAACTTATTAGCGCTATTCGCGAAGAATGCAAAAGCAACGGCCAACAACAACAATCGCCGGAATTTCAAATTTTCTTGAATAATCTTCCTGGTAATGATTTTAATACCATTTTCTGATCGTTGCCAGAATTCCATGAAGATTTGAGGAGACAGAATATGGGAGATGATGGATATTTGATCCTAATTGCTTTGTTGCGGGAATTGCTGGTTCACTCTATAATAGACTTTTCCCTTCCAAGAGTCTGCACTTTGTTCACTCCTCTTACAGTGTCCACTGGCTTTCCCAAGTATGTTTTTGTATTGTTAAGTACTCATGAATTCATCTCATCTACGTAGAAGTTTAAAATATTATAAAGAGTATATATTTACTTATTTAATTATATTTTTAACACACTCCTGACGTGCGAGCTTAATTCAAGCAAAGAGTTAGTGAGGGCCGGAACGGAATATCGTATGTAGTGTTGAATCCAATATGAAGCTCTTTCGAACAAGCCAGCCTTTTGATGATCCTAGCATGTAGTTTTTCATATAATGGGTAACAGTGTTACTCAAACACTGGACCTCAACCTGCTTTTGTCACGACCCAAAAATCACACCTGTCGTGATGGCGCCTATCCCGATACTAGGTAAGACGACAACATCAAAAACCCTCAATTTATTTTATGTTTGAAAATATAATATTTGAACACAATCCACAAGTCTCGCAAATACCGATACAAACACTCCCAAAACCTGGTGTCACTGAGTACATGAGCATCTATACATTACAAGTCTGGGAAACACAGTCTATAATAATCTAAGACCAAATACAGTAAACAAAAAGATAGGGAAGGAGAGACAAGGTCTGCAAAATATGTCAGCTACCTCTGAATCTCCGGAAAATCGACTGTGTGAAAGAATCAACACCCACTGTATCTGGGATCACCTGGATCTGCACATGAAATGCAGGGTGTAGTTTGAGTACAACCAACTCAGTAAATAACAATAATAAATAAAGAACTAAAAGTAGTGACGAGCTTCTCAACTAAGTCCAAATACAGTACTTTCCAATATAAAAGAGTAGGCATGCTCTAAAGTTCAACATTTAAGATTTCACTAAATATTTATATCAAGTTTGACCGAAATAGAAAATAATATTTTTTTTCCGAAATTTCCAAAATAGTGATATATGACAGTTGAAATGCAGCAAATAATGAAATCAGTGCATCCTCTAAGAGTAACAGTCACTCAGTCCTCCCATTCACTCCAACCTCACAGTCACTCTTTCCTCACAGTCACTCATCACTGGACACTCGGCACTCGCACTCAGTAGGTATCTGCGCTCAATGGGGGTGTGTACAGACTCCGGAGGGACTCCTTCAGCCCAAGCACTATAACAATGAAACAGGCTGTGGCGTGCAACCTGATCCCATATATATCCTCATAATTAGGCCCTCAGCCTCACTCAGTCATCAACCTCTCCAGTCTCTCTGGCTCAAGATGTCATGAAAATCAGCCCAAAATGATAATATGATGCATCAATAAATAGCAACAGAGAGTGAGATATGATATAAAATGAATGAACATGACTGAGTGTGAAATTTCAATTTGAACATATAATTCAACCACAGAAATGACCCCAGTGGGTACCAACAATAACAACATATGCATAAGCATGATTTTTAATATGAGTCTCAGCTCAATTTTCTCTAACACGTAGAGAATGTATAGATATTAATAGATTATTCAACTAGACAGTTCCATGGAATTTGACCAAGTCACCATTCCTACAGTGCACGCCTACACGCCCGTCACCTAGCATGTGCGTCACCTCAAAACAAATCACATAACACATAATCCGGGATTTCATACCTTCAGGACCAAATTTAGAACTGTTACTTACCTCAACCCGTGTAATTCTTTATTCCGCTATGCCCTTGCCACGGGAATTGGTCTCTGAAAGCCTCGTATCTAGCCACAATTAATTCGATTCAGTCAATACCAATTATTGTAATTAATTCCATAAGAAAATACTAATTTTCCAATAAAATTCGAAATTAACTCAAAAAATCGCCCGTGGGGCCCACATCTTGGAACTCGACAAAAGTTACAAAATATGAATGCCCATCCAACCACGAGTCTAACCATACAAATTTCACCAAATTCCGACATCAACTCGACCCTCAAATCTTCAATTAAAGTCTTTGAAGATTTATACCATTTTCAACCCAATCTTTACCCATTTGAACTCGACACTCTTTCAATAAACCTTATTGATACGTATAAATAATACTCTTACACTCAAGAATCATACTCTTAATCGCCCATCTTTACCCAAACTCGAAATTGAAGATTAGGGGTTAGAACCTTATATTTTAGGTGAATATCTTGTGATATTTCCTTGTTGGATTTCAAAGCTTGAACAAGATCTTGATGAACAAAGTACATGAGCTTATTCCTCTCTTTAGAATACTCTCCCTTCTCTCTAAAAATATCAGATTTTTGCTCCAAAATAAGCTTCAAGATCTATGAATCGAAGTTGGATCGGGTTATAAAACCCCAAAAAATGAAGCTCCGGATAGGATATGTGGTCGCATATGCGACCACAGATTGGATATGCGGTCCGCATATCGGCCGCAAAATTGGCCTCCAGAACTGGGAAACACCTGCTTGGGTTTGCGATCACTATGCGGCTCGCAGACCTGTTCTGCGGTCACATAATGAACCACAGAACAGTTCTACGGCCGGATAGTCGACTGCAGAATGGAATCCAAAACGACCCCTTAACTGCCTTACTCTGAGGCCATTTTGCGGTCCTCAGAAACGCATTTTTTCTGCCACAAATTTTGTTTACTCCCCAGTGCATTGTTCAACCCAAAAAGTCCGACCCGCAAAAAATTTGTATAACCTTTATACTAATTGATCTACCTCGGCACCATAAAACCTTAATTGTCTTAGAAAATATTCTCCGGGGTCATTACATATAAGTCAATATCCGGTCAATCTTTCAACTTAAATTCTAAACCTTGGAACTAAGTGTTCCAAAACCTCACTGGACCCGAACCAATTATCCCCGGCAAGTCACATAACAAATGTAAGGCATAAATTGAGCAGTAAATGGGGGAATGGGGTTGTAATGCTTAAAACGACCGGTCGGGTCGTTACAGGTTTAATGTCGTGTTGGAGTATGTGAGCAATTTGCATATGGATTCTAGGAGATGATGCAATTTTTTCTTATTTTGCGGTACAAAATAATTTTGTGAGCAAACTTGAAGAAAAAAGAACTTGAAAAGTTATATAAAATCATAATCCTATAGTATTTGTTTCTCTTTTTAATTTTGTTTTTTTGAAATCAATAATATAGGTGTCAAATGCGGATTTAGGATATATAGGATAGGTTGTGCACAAGTTTAACTTAACCCAATGCTTTCGGGGGTGGATCTACAAGTGTATCTAAGCTCAGACCCTATATTTTATTAAGAGATCTATTTAGTAAGTTATCATGTCTTAGATTTCAAAATTGATAAATTAAAATAATAAAGGGTAGCCCGTGCATAAAGCATTCTGCATTTATGCAAGGTTCGGAAAAGACCCGCATTCTTAAGGGTGTGAGGTAGACAACCTACTCTAATGCAAGTATTAGTGGCTGCTTCCACAACTCGAACCCCTGACCTATAGGTCACACGAAGATAACTTTAACATTATTCAAAGGCAATTAAAATATAGAGCATATATATAATATGATCATACTTATTTTGAATAAGTAACTCTAACTTTTATTTCTCCTCTAATAGGTACCTGTTGGGATAGAGAATAATAAAGGAAATATTCACGTGGAAAGTACAAGCCCACTAGATGTGATTGAAGCATGTTACGAGCAATATGAAAGAGATTTTGTAAATAT
>NC_090816.1:6751221-6784264 GCF_000390325.3 Nicotiana tomentosiformis | reverse complement strand
TGTTCAAAATCCAATATATCAACCTGTTAGAACCTTCAAATCCCGATTCCAAGGTCGTTTACTCAAACAATCACACTTTAGTCAATTCCTCCAACTTAAGACTTCCGAAATTAGAATTTTCTTTCCAAATCAACTCTGAACTTCCCGAAATTAAATTCCGACCACGTGTACAAGTCATAATACCCGAAGTGAAGCTACTCAAGTCCTCAAACTGCCGAACGACGCGCTAAAGCTCAAAACGACCGGTCGGGTCGTTACATTTCAGCTGACATATATCACTGTTTTGGAAATTTCTGAAAGACACTATTTTCTGTTTCAGTCGAAATTGGTATGAAATTACTGTGGAGTTTTAAATGTTGAACTTGAAAGCATGCCTACCTTTTTATGTTGGAAATTACTGTATTTGGACATAGCTGTGAAGCTCATCACTATCTTTAGTTCTTTATTTATTATTGTGACTTATTGAGTTGGTTGTACTCATACTACTCATGTGCAGATCCAAGTGATCCCGGACACCGCGGGTGTTGATTCTTTCGCACAGTTGATTTTCTGGAGATTCCGAGGTAGATGTCGTGTTTCGCAGACCTTGTCTCTCCTTCCCTATCCTCTTGTTTATTGTATTTGGTCTCAGATCATTATAGACCATGTTTTCCAGACTTGTAATGTATGTACTTAGTGACACCGCATTTTGGGAGTGTTTGTATCGGTATTTGGGAGATTTTTAGTATTGTATTTGAGTATTATGTTTCCAAACTAAAAGAAAATCGTGATTTATTGAGGTTGTCAGCTTGTCTAGTATTGAGATATGCGCCATCACGACATGTGTGAGTTTTGGATCGTGACAATAGGGTTGTAGTGGAGTTGTGGCGGTGGTTGCTAGTGGTAGTTTTCCGCTAGAGATTGGTGTTGGTGGTTAAGCATTAGTAATGGATAGAGTAGTGGTAAAGAGTCACATTCACAACAATATTTAAAATTATTAACTTTAAACTTTATATTTTACTGTTTCTAATGTCATGCCTTTATATCTACGAAAGTTGGCATGTTTAAGACCACAATCTAATTTCTTTTTTAAACTTCATCACCAATCAAACAGGACTACCACATAAAATTAAACTGCAGTATAAAAGTGAATCTGGTCCAAAAAGATGACTCTCAACGAAGGAAAAACTAAATTAGAACTAATCAAGATCAACAGGAAAGCTAAGAATCCACTAACAATTATATGTGTATTTTAAAAGTCTGGTTTTACCTCTGCAATTATATCTTTGAAAGCCCTGACAATAGGCTCTGACAGGTAGCAAGAAGCTTTGCTAAAGCTATCATAATTTTTTCTGCCCATCACAGTCAATACCATACGCCCACCTTTCACCAATTCTATTGCTCGTAACATGCTTCAATCACATCTAGTGGGCTTGTACTTTCCACGTGAATATTTCCTTTATTATTCTCTATCCCAACAGGTACCTATTAGAGGAGAAATAAAAGTTAGAGTTACTTATTCAAAATAAGTATGATCATATTATATATATGCTCTATATTTTAATTGCCTTTGAATAATGTTAAAGTTATCTTCGTGTGACCTATAGGTCAGGGGTTCGAGTTGTGGAAGCAGCCACTAATGCTTGCATTAGAGTAGGTTGTCTACCTCACACCCTTAAGAATGCGGGTCTTTCCCGAACCTTGCGTAAATGCAGAATGCTTTATGCACGGGCTACCCTTTGTTATTTTAATTTATCAATTTTGAAATCTAAGACATGATAACTTACTAAATAGATATCTTAATAAAATATAGGGTCTGAGCTTAGATACACTTGTAGATCCACCCCCGAAAGCATTGGGTTAAGTTAAACTTGTGCACAACCTATCCTATATATCCTAAATCCGCATTTGACACCTATATTATTGATTTCAAAAAAAACAAAATTAAAAAGAGAAACAAATACTATAGGATTATGATTTTATATAACTTTTCAAGTTCTTTTTTCTTCAAGTTTGCTCACAAAATTATTTTGTACCGCAAAATAAGAAAAAATTGCATCATCTCCTAGAATCCATATGCAAATTGCTCACATACTCCAACACGACATTAAACCTGTAACGACCCGACCGGTCGTTTTGAGCATTACAATCCCATTCCCCCATTTACTGCTCAATTTATGCCTTACATTTGTTATGTGACTTGCCGGAGATAATTGGTTCGGGTCCAGTGAGGTTTTGGAATACTTAGTTCCAAGGTTTAGAATTTAAGTTGAAAGATTGACCGGATGTTGTCTTATGTGTAATGACCCCGGAGAATATTTTCTAAGACAATTAAGGTTTTATGGTGCCGAGGTAGATCAATTAGTATAAAGGTTATACAAATTTTTTGCGGGTCGGACTTTTTGGGTTGAACAATGCACTGGGGAGTAAACAAAATTTGTGACAGAAAAAATGCGTTTCTGCGGACCGCAAAATGGCCTCAGAGTAAGGCAGTTAAGGGGCCGTTTTGGATTCCATTCTGCGGTCGACTATGCGACCGTAGAACTGTTCTGTGGTTCATTATGTGACCGCAGAACAGGTCTGCGAGCCGCATAGTGACCGCAAACCCAAGCAGGTGTTTCCCAGTTCCGAAGGCCAATTTTGCGGCCGATATGCGGACCGCATATCCAATCTGTGGTCGCATATGCGACCACATATCCTATCCGGAGCTTCATTTTTTTGGGGTTTTATAACCCGATCCAACTTCGATTCATAGCTCTTGAAGCTCATTTTGGAGCAAAAATCTGATATTTTTAGAGAGAAGGGAGAGTATTCTAAAGAGAGGAAGAAGCTCATGTACTTTGTTCATCAAGATCTTGTTCAAGCTTTGAAATCCAACAAGAAAATATCACAAGATATTCACCTAAAATGTAAGGTTCTAACCCCTAATCTTCAATTTCGAGTTTGGGTAAAGATGGGCGATTAAGAGTATGATTCTTGGGTGTAAGAGTATTATTTATACGTATCAATAAGGTTTATTGAAAGAGTGTCGAGTTCAAATGGGTAAAGATTGGGTTGAAAATGGTATAAATCTTCAAAGATTTTAATTGAAGATTTGAGGGTCGAGTTGATGTCGGAATTTGGTGAAATTTATATGGTTAGACTCGTGGTTGGATGAGCGTTCATATTTTGTAACTTTTGTCGGGTTCCAATACATGGGCCCCACGGGCAATTTTTTGAGTTAATTTCGAATTTTATTGGAAAATTAGTATTTTCTTATGGAATTAATTACAATAATTGGTATTGACTGAATCGAATTAATTGTGGCTAGATACGAGGCTTTCGGAGACCAATTCTCGTGGCAAGGGCATAGCGGAATAAAGAATTACACGGGTTGAGGTAAGTAACAGTTCTAAATTTGGTCCTGAAGGTATGAAACCCCGGATTATGTGTTATGTGATTTGTTTTGAGGTGACGCACATGCTAGGTGACGGGCGTGTAGGCGTGCACTGTAGGAATGGTGACTTGGTCAAATTTCATGGAACTGTCTAGGAATGTAGACGCACATTCAAAAGGATGGCTTGTTCGAAAGAGTTTCATATTGGATTCAACACTACATACGATATTCCGTTCCGGCCCTCACTAACTCTTTGCTTGAATTAAGCTCGCACGTCAGGAGTGTGTTAAAATTATAATTAAATAAGTAAATATATACTCTTTATAATATTTTAAACTTCTACGTAGATGAGATGAATTCATGAGTACTTAACAATACAAAAACATACTTGGGAAAGCCAGTGGACACTGTAAGAGGAGTGAACAAAGTGCAGACTCTTGGAAGGGAAAAGTCTATTATAGAGTGAACCAGCAATTCCCGCAACAAAGCAATTAGGATCAAATATCCATCATCTCCCATATTCTGTCTCCTCAAATCTTCATGGAATTCTGGCAACGATCAGAAAATGGTATTAAAATCATTACCAGGAAGATTATTCAAGAAAATTTGAAATTCCGGCGATTGTTGTTGTTGGCCGTTGCTTTTGCATTCTTCGCGAATAGCGCTAATAAGTTGTGTGACCACCAAAAGAGTATTAGGTCCAGAGGAACAACCTAACTCCGCAATACAAATGGTTTCTGGGGAAAGGCTGCGGTAGAGTGCAGATATGGCTTCCTCTAATATTGGCTTTGTCATGAGAATCACCTTTTACTGTAAATATAAGGAAATGAGTTTACTTTTATATGCACTAACTGTATAAAAGAATTTAGATGTGTATTTTCTACGAAACATACAGAATATTTATATATACAAAAAATATACATTTTTCGGGTATTATTTTGAGAGTGGCTATACAGTGTCAACTTTTCATTATTTGACCTTTTTCAACACAATTTCGAATTTTTTTTTTTCAAGTTTCAACAAAATTTATGTCCAAATACCCAGCCTATATCTATCCCACCGTATCGCATGGCTCCAAAAGAATTGAAAGAATAGCTTGAGGAGTTACTAGACAAGGGGTTCGTCAGACCGAGTGTATCGCCTTGGGGTGCACCGGTATTATTTGTGAAGAAGAAGGATGTAACAATGCGGATGTGTATTGATTATCGCCAATTGAACAAAGTCACTATTAAGAACAAGTACCCATTGTCGCGTATTGATGATCTATTTGACTAGTTGTAGGGTGATTGTGCACCAATTGTAAATAGTTATACACATACTATATATGGATTATACATATATATTAAGTATCGCCGGATTTTTTTTTAAATTTAAGTAATTTGATGGACGACTATTTAGGTTAAACAAGGGAGTAACTAAGGGTAGGGTTCGAGGACATGAACTAATTGCCCTAGTTTGTTTTGATCAGGGAGACAACGACAGTTATGAACATAGTCTTCTCTTTTGCTATGCCATCGACAAAGATCTTTCTGCACTTGAGGAACTCATGATATATAAGGAACATTTATATAAATAGCTGGCTTTATTCACTGTTTATTCTTTTTAGCTGGCATACACATATCTTTATGCACTGATACATGGATTATACATATATATTCTATATCGCCAACTATTTTTAATTTAAGCGGCTGGATAGACGGCTATTTAGGTTATATAAGGGAATAATTAAGGGTAGGTTGGAGGGCATGAACTAATTGCCCTAGTTTGTTTTGGTCAAGGAGACAACAACATTTGTGCACGTAGTCTTCTCTTTTGCTATGCCACTGACAAAAATCTCTCTGCACTTGTGGAACACTTGATCCATATTCAATTCATCACCAAAATGACTCAATAAAAGCTCTCATGCACTGTGTCACATTGTATTCATCAGAAGAATCCATATGGATTTCTGAAGTTTTCAAGACATCAATGGTGAAAGATCCCTCCTTTTCAATTATAAACTTCACTTCTGCAGGAGATGGACAGTATATAGGAGTGTTGAATGCAACCACTTTCTCTTCTTCTATTGATCCCTGCATTCATTATTTTACTTATGAATATCAATAACATCAACAACAACAACATATCCAGTACGCAAGGGAATTAAGGAAGGGTAATATGAACATAGACTTTATCCCTACCTTGTGCATGTAGAGAGGTTGTTTCCGTAGACATAAAAATAACATATTGATAATTTAAGAAGAATTAACCCAAATAGCCGTTCACCCAACTGCTTAAACTAAAATAGCTAGTGAAGGTATATTATATGCATAATTTGTGCATAATCAATATATAACATATGTATTTAGCTAGACAAAGTAAAAAATGAATATGACCGGCTATTTATGTAAAGATCCCTTGATTTAATGATAATTTAGGTTTCATTTGTTTTTCTTAAATTTAAGATGTGTGAATTTGATTTCATATCTTTGTTGTAAAAATTATATGATTTATTAAGATAATTTAAAAGCTAGCGGCAACAGAATTGGTGGTGGTGGTGGGAGGTAGTGGTGGTCTTCTATATAGGGTTGTTGTGCATCGACGAAGGTTGGTAGTGGTAATTTTCCGCTAGAGGTTGCTGTTGGTGGTTAATTGTTAGTAATAGATAGAGGAGCGGTTAAGAGTCACATTTACAACAATGTTTAAAATTATTAACTTTACACTTTATATTTTACTGTTTCTAATGACATGCCTTTATATCTACGAAAATTGGCATGTTTAAGACCACAATCTCGTTTCTTTTTTAAACTTTATCACCAATCAAACAGGACTACCACATAAAATAAAATTGCAGTATAAAAAAGGATCTGGTCCAAAAAGATAACTCTCAACCAAGAAAAAACAAAACTAGAACTAATCAAGATCAATAGGAAAGCTAAGAATCCATTAACAAAGTTCATACCATGACTATGTATAGAATTATATGTGTATTTTAAAAGTTTGGTTTTACCTCTGCAATCAGTCCATTGAGAGCCCTGACCATAGGCTCCAACAGGAAGCAAGAAGCTTTGCTAAAGCGATCTTCATTTTTTCTGCCCATCACAGTCAATACCATACGCCCACCTTTCACCAATTCTATTGAGCGTAACTTGAGAAAATTTAAAAAATCTCTTTCATATTGCTCGCAATATGCTTCAATCACATCTAGTGGGCTTGTACTTGCCACGTGAATATTTCCTTTGTTATTCTCTATTCCAACAGGTACCTATTAGAGGAGAAATGAAAGTTAGCGTCGATCAGTACTTATTCAAAATAAGTATGATCATATTATATATATGCTTTATATTTTAATTGCCTTTGAGTAATGTGAAAATTGTCTTCGTGTGACCTATAGGTCACGGGATCGAGTTGTGGAAGCAGTCACACTAATGCTTGCATTAGAATAGGTTGTCTACATCACACCCCTAGGAATGCGGGTCTTTCCCGAACCCTGCGTTAATACAGAATACTTTGTGTACGGGCTACCCTTTATTATTTTAATTTATCAATTTTGAAATGTAAGACAAGATAACTTACTAAATAGATCTCTTAATAAAATATAGGGTCTGAGCTTAGCTACACTTGTAGCTCCACCCCTGAAAGCAAAGGGTTAAGTTAAACTTATGCACAACCTATCCTATATATCCTAAATCCGCATTTGACACCTATATTATTGATTTCAAAAAAAGAATATTATAAAAAGAAACAAATACTATAGGATTATGATTTTATATAAATTTTCAAGTTCTTTTTCTTCAAGTTTGCTCACAAAATTATTTTGTACCGCAAAATAAGAAAAATTGCATCATCATCTCCTAGAATCCATATGCAAATTGCTCACATACTCCAACAGACATTAATGCAGGTTGAGGTCCAGGGTTTGAGTAACGCTGTCACCCATTATATAAAAAAACTACATGCTGGGATCATCAAAAAGCTCGCTTATTCGAAAGAGCTTCAGATTGGATTCAACACTACATACAATATTCCATTCTGGTCCTCACTAGCTCTTTGCTTGAATTAAGCTCGCACGTCAGGAGTGTGTTAAAAATATAATTAAATAAATAAATATACTCTTTTTAATATTTTAAACTTGTAGATGAGATGAATTCATTACTACTTAACAATACAAAAGCATACTTTGGAAAGCCAGTGGAGACTGTAAGAGGAGTGAACAAAGTGCAGACTCTTGGAAGGGAAAAGTCTATTATAGAATGAACCAGCAACTCCTGCAACAAAGCAATTAGGATCAAATATTCCATCATCTCCCATATTCTGTCTCCTCAAATCTTCATGGAATTTTGGCAACGAGCGGAAAATGGTATTAAAATCATTCCCAGGAAGATCATTCAAGTAAATTTGAAATTCCGGCGATTGTTGTTGTTGGCCGTTGCTTTTGCATTCTTCGCGAATAGCGCTAATAAGTTGTGTGACCACCAAAAGAGTATTAGGTCCAGAGGAACAACCTAACTCTGCAATACAAATGGTTTCTGGGGAAAGGCTGCGGTAGAGTGCAGATATGGCTTCCTCTAATATTGGCTTTGTCATGAGAATCACCTTTTGCTGTAAATATAAGGAAATGAGTTTACTTTTATATGCACTAACTGTATAAAAGAATTTAGATGTGTATTTTCTACGAAACATATAGAATGTTTATATATACAAAAAATATACATTTTTGGGGTATTATATATTTTGAGAGTGGCTATACAGTGTCAACTTTTCATTATTTGACCTTTTTCAACACAATTTCAAAAACTTTTTTTTCAAGTTTCAACAAAATTTATGTCCAAACGCTAGTTAAGTAAAAGGAAATAAGTCTAAGCTTTATGTACCGATAAGATAAGAAATACTATCAGATCACTTAAATGATAACTATGCGTTTTACACTGTACCTTTTACACTATCAGTATATATAAGTAAAATTCATAAGAACTTGTTATTTATAATTGTTGCGAGTTTATAACTCCATTAGGAATAAAAAGGTGTTTGATGATACCTGGAGCTTAGAGTTTTTTGCATAGCTTGTGTCTCCAATTCCTCCATTCATGTGAAGTATTTTAGCAACTTCCATCTCTCCTTCTCTTGCTAATTGGATATTTTTGTGTTAAATTAGGTATTTATAGATGGGTGAAACCAAATTTATCCTTTGAATTTCCATCATTGTCCTCGCGAGCCAACTGAGAAAATATTGTACACTATGGGTGTGTTTGGTATGAAATATTTTTTAATTTTTCCATATTTTATTGACTTAGATATTTTGGAAAATATTTTCCTCGTGAACTCATTTTTCTCCAATTGGAGAAAAATGTTCTCCCTATTAAGAGAAGGGAAAATATTTTTCAAACAAGAAAAATAAGTAATAAAATCACTCATTCTCCAGGAAAGACATATAAAGATCAAGGACTAGAATCGTTAAGGGTAACTAGCCTATTTTCCTATTTGTGTACCTTAATTATAAGTATTATGACTTGATCAAACCTATTAAAACTAGTAGAAATGACACTAGATAGCCACTTTAAAAGGCTGCTATTTAGGAATTAGCAAGTATATCCTGAATTTCAGTTTTTCAGTTTAATTTTTCGAGACACAAATATCTCCAATTGTCTAAAAGTTAAGATTTTTAGATGAAAATTTTAGGACAAAATAAGCCATGCGATCGCGGCCTCCTTCTTCGCGATCGCCAGCCCTCCTTCTTCACGATCGCGGTTAACAAAGCTTGGCATAAATATAACCCCCATCCCTCCCCCACCCCCCACACAGACAAAGAGGGGGGAGGGGGGAGATTTTTATCATATATTTAGAAAATCATGATTTTGCAATGACTCATCGAGAAAAATCATATCACGTTTTTTAGTGTCATCACATCTTGGCTTGTACCATCACGTATTGGGTCCATGAATTGAATTTGGATAATATTTAATTTTATCGGGTGTTTATACTATATCAATAAATATATCACAGGTATTTGTAAATAAAATTTTCTCACTCAGTTATGGTTAAGAAATCATAGCACGTTTGTTTTAGTGTCATCACATCTTGGCTTGTACCATCACGTGTTGGGTCCATGAATTGAATTTGGACAACCATTTACTTACAACTGATGACACATCAATAAATATATGTTTAAGAAATATATGTTTTCACCAAATTGTAAATAAATTTCTCTTACTTAATTATGGTTAAGAAATATATGTTTTCACCAAATTGTAAATAAATTTCTCTTATTTAATTATGGTTAAGAAATATATGTTTTCACCAAATAGAATCACTTACCCATGGTAAATTGGTACAATTTGGTGTAAACACTCGGTGTGAATAAGTTTATCATAGAATTTGCGAGTCAATCAAGTTGAGGAGGTTCACTTAGTGAGGTCAATCCCGGTAATAGCACGAGCTCGTTATTGTTTAGTCTGTAATTATTGAAAATAGCCACTATCATTTATTTTAGATTTGTAACTACAAAACACTGAATCGAAATTGCAGAAGACTTGGAAAAGTTAAGAGACATGGAAATATCTGGGAAAATGAGAGTCCACCAACAGCATGGAAGCAGTAATGGCAAGTCTAACTCTTCATCTGGTAGTTTGTACTCTTATGAAAGATAGAGTTATATGCATGCATATGAAAGTTCACTTTGTACTCTTCATCTAGTAGTTTCACTTTGAAATTAGTTAACTATAGTTGGAAAAGCACCTATTAGAAGAAGAAACATAGAGAACATAGTGCAAATTGGGACAGTCTTAGGAATACATGACTCAATTTATATCAGCTACTCAAGAATTATTTCAAATGGTATGTTGTCAAACTATTCTTGTAACGACCCGACTTGTCATTTTAAGAATTAACGCCCCGTTCAACGACTTAAGGTCTCGGGCAACTTCATAATATGTATTATGACCCGCGGGTGTGGTCGACCAAAGAGTTGACCAAAGAGTTGACTTTTGAGCAAACGGCCTCAGAATAGAATTTTGATGATGTCAATAGTTTCGTATGGTGATTTTAGACTTAGGCGCATGTTCGGATATGGATTTGGAAGTCCGTAGGACAATTCGACGCATTTTGGCGAAAGTTGGAAAATAGACGTTATTCGGAAAGTTCGATCGAAGGTTGAATTTTTGATAATGAGGTAGGAATCCGATTCTGGAAATTGAAATAGGTCCGTTATGTCACTTATGACTTGTGTGCAAAATTTATGGTCAATCGGACTTGATTCGATAGGTTTCGGCATCGAATGTTGAAGTTGGAAATTTCATAATAGACTAAAGTTTCAGGTGAGTTTGCATAAAACCAAAATTCAAACGAGCATACCTCTCTTGATATGACGATTTATATGGTTTGTTACCTATCAAAAGAAAGGTCTATGTGTCTAGTTTCCAACGCTTTAAACCGTTTCTCATTTGGACATTCCTACAAGAAGTTATGACCAAATTACCAAAAGCTGCCAGAATGAGATTCTGCGACCATTATGCGATCGCAAAATGGTTTTGCGACCGCAAAATGGTCCAGAACAGCCCAGTTCTGGGCATCGATTTATGCGATCATTTTGCGACCCGCACACCAATTGTGTGGTCCATTGTGCGACGACATAACTGAGTTCGGAGGGTTAAGTTTCCTATTTTCATAATTCGACCCCATTTTGATAAATATGCTTTGAGATTTATTTTGGGGCAATTATCTGAGGTTTTTTAGAGAGAAGTGAGAGTGTTCTAGAGAGAGAAAGTGGATGAAGTATTTTGTTGTGATGACCCTCCTTGATTTGCGTACGCAGTCCGGACAGGTTTCCGAAAAGCTTTTATGTTGAAAACTAATGAAAATAAGATTTTTTGCCTTAAAAGTTAATTTTAGTTGACTTCGGTCAACATTTTTGGTAAATGGGTCCGGATCCATGCGTTGACGATCCCGGTAGGTCCGTATCGAATTATGGGACCTGGGCGTATGCCCGGAATTGAATTCGGAGGTCCTTAGCTTCAGTAATGAATTTCTGATGAAAATTAAAAGTCTGGAAATTATTTGTTTTTAAGAATTGATTGATATTTGGCATTGTTAGTATCGGGTCCGTATTCTGGTTTCAGAGCCTGGTACAGGTTCATTATGATATTTAAGACTTGTCTGTAAAATTTGGTGAGAAAGGGAGTTGGTTTGACGTAATTCGGACGTCCAATTGAAAAGATATGAATTTTAAAGTGTTCTTGAGAATTTCATTTGATTTGGTGCTAAATTCGTAGTTCTAGGTGTTATTTTGGCGATTTGATCACGCGAGCAAGTTCGTATGATTTTTTTAGACTTGTGTGCATGTTTGGTTTGGAGCCCTGAGGGCTCGGGTGAGTTTCTGATAAGCCACGGGATGTTTTGAACTTAGAAATTTTGCTGGTATAACTGAACCTGTTGCAGGCCTCTGATCTCGCAATTGCGAGATCAGGCATCGCAAATGCGAATATAACAGGGTCCGCAATTGCGAGGCTTTCATCGCAATTGCGATCAGAAGCCTGCGCCAGCAGTTCTTGCATTTGCGAGGTTACCTTCGCAATTGCGAAGGGAGTCTGGGAAGGGCCGGTTCACAAATGCGAATATTTACTCGCATTTGCGAGGTTCAGTGGTCGTAAATGCGACACTTTCCTCGCATCTGCGAAGGCAGCGGGATTGTGAAGGGCATCGCAATTGCGATTGTTCCTTCGCAATTGCGAGCTTCGCATTTGCGAAGCTCAGGTCGCAATTGCGACACCTGCAGCGGAGTAAAAGGGGCTTAGACGGGATTTTTCATTCATTCTTCATATTTTCAAAACCCTAAACCTTAAGAGGCGATTTGCCAAAGACCAAATCTTCCCCAAATCATAGGTGAGTGATTCCTAACTCTTTTCTTTCAATCTTTTACATCTTATAACAAGATTTAAACCTAGAATCTAGAATTTTTATGGTGAAATTAGGATTTTTAGGTAGAAGTTAGGAATTTAGAAATTTGAGGATTTAGACCTCAATTTGAGGCCGGATTCCAAAATTAATTAAATATTCGGGCTCGGGGGTGAATGGGTAAAAGAATTTTGGTCCGAACCTCGGGTTTTGACCAAGAAAGCCCGAGGTCGATTTTTCAACCTTTTGGTGAAAAATTTGGGAAATTTAATTTATGAAATATAATTGATTCCTTTAGCAATATTTGATGTTATTGAGTCATTTTTGAATAGATACGAGTGTTTTAGAGGTGAATTCCAAAGGAAAAGCTGTGATTGAGAATTTAGCGGTCTTCGGAGCAAGGTAAGTGTTGTGTCTAACTTTGGCTTGAGGGAATAGGTATTGTGTGAGTAATTGCTACGTGTTTTGTTATTTAATACGATGTATAGTTGAGGTGACGAGCATCTATGCGTTGTGGTCGAGTCATAGCATGCGAGTGAAATTCCATTCTTGCAAATTTGTAGTCTTAAATCTTGTTATCCATGCTTATTGATGTTGTTGAAATATTGGGAGACTTGTATTCGTTTCCACTAAGGTTGATAAAATTGTGAATATTGATTCGAGGTTGAGATGTTAAATTGTAAAAGTAATTATTGATGAAATATTGATATCTTTGTGAAACTTCTCTCTATCCGTTGTTATTGATTCTGTGAATTGTGAGGAAGAGTATAAAGCACGAAGGGTGATGCCGTGCGTGAGTTATTTATATGGTGAGGAAAAGTGTAAAGTACGAAGGGTGATGCCGTGCATGTATTATTTATATTGTGAGGAAGAGTGTAAAGCACGAAGGGTGATGCTGTGTATATTAGGAGAGGTTTAAAGCACGAAGGGTGATTCCGTGTATATTATGAGAGGTTTAAAATACGAAGGTTGATGCCGTGTATATTATGAGAGGTTTAATACACGAAGGGTGATGTCGTGCCTTTCTATTTATTTATTTGGTGAGGTTGAGAGTAAAAGCACGAAGGGTGATGCCGTGCAGTTTTCCTTGCTGTTTTAATTGCTCAATTCGTTTAAGGATTTTCAGTTTAATCCTGTCTTTTCTTTATTCTCACTCTTTATGTTATATTTCCCTCGTTGTATGTTCCCTTTCCATTATTTCTGCGTTATTTCTTTATTTACTGTTGTTGCCACTAGCATGATTATACTGTTCAGGTTATATGTGGGTGTCTTGTCCTAGCCTCGTCACTACTTTGCCGAGGTTAGGCTCGACACTTACCAGTACATGGGGTCGGTTGTACTGATGATGCACTCTGCTCTTTCTGTGCAGACTTTGATATCGGCTCAGGTTGATCGAGATTTTGCTATTGGTCCGCTGTCTGGAGGCTCAAGGTAGATCTGTCGGCGTTCACAGACCTTGAAGTCCCAATCTACCTTTTATGTCACTGTTGTTTTCTTTCATTCAGATAGTTGTATTTCTTTCAGACTATTACTTGTAGTAAATTCTGCAATACTCGTGAATAGTGACTCCAGATCCGGGAGGTAGTAATTAATACAGTTTTATAAAATTCCGCACCTCTTATATTTCATCTTAGTTAATCATTGTTATTTACTGAATGGAAATAAGGAATTAGTTTAACTATTTTCTAACGTTGGCTTGCCTAGCAAGTGAAATGTCAGGCGCCATCACGGTCCCGTCGGTGGGAAATTTAGGGTCGTGACAGTTGGTATCAGAGCACTAGGTTTTCTATGTCGCACGATTCACGAGTAAGCTTAGTAGAGTATGAAGGATCGGTACGGAGACGTCTGTACTTATCTTCCAGAGGCTACATAGTTTAGGAATAATTCTACTTCCTTCATTCCTTATCGTGCGGCATTGATTTATCTTGAAACATATATCTCATAATTCCTTTGTATCCACTCGTGTATGACATTACACACTCGGTTTCGGTTGTGCGTCGACGGTTCATGATGCCGCATGTGGACTACGAGAGAGCCATAGATGCTCAACGTGTGGTTCCAACTGAAGATGCGGGCGTATTGAGAGATCGACCAGTGAATCATGTGAGGGGTGCAACAGACCTTGGCATCTGGTTGATTTATACGAGTTGTGAAGGTTAATATTGTGGACCATCGGATGCGGTGAACTATGACGTCGCGCCAAGTGGGGGAGTCCAATATCAATGAATGGATTGCGAGTCATGTGTTATATCAGTTTTGGCCTGAAATGTATATATGTGGTACTGAAAGGTTCTCCCAAAATTTACATGTGTTTAAGGCCTGAGATTTTGTAGAGGATAAGGTTGGGACTTGAGGTATGTCCGCCTCCGTAATAATCTTATAATTCAGTACCAAAGGAGTTAGAGAAACAACATTAAATTTACAGAAGGTCTACTCAGCGTGGACGTCACGCTTGCGGATTTTGGGGTGCTTCGGAGGAAGTACAGTGGTTGACGAGATTCTGGACTAGGAATTGTCTGTATGGATATCTACTTTTGTGATCATCGTATATAAATAGGGGTTAAGTTTACCCAAAAGAAGAATCGAAGAGTATGTTAAGAAATGGGTCAGCTCAACAGTGTTGAGTCAGCATAACAAAAGAAGAAATTGGCCTTGGGAGAGATAATTCTCCACAAGTGTCTGTGGCAAGCCTATGAAAAGGGCAGACTAGCCAATACAACACCGCCCACTTGGATCGGTTCTCAGAAATACTTTTGAAAGAGTTTGTTTTCCGGACACTCTGTAATGCATGGCGCATATGGTTTGAATGATTGCGTCAGGTCACCATGACAGTGTTATAATATTCCATCAGGTTCAATAAGTTAGCCCGTCATATTCCTACTTTGCTTCCTACAACCAGAGAGCGAGTCCACAGACTCATTAAAAGGACTTAATTATGATCGTAAAATTTTGTATGACTCGGGAGCTATAGATTGATACTTCATTTCCACTAGTGGTAGAAATTGCAAAGATATTAGAATGTGTTCGGGGTGAGGAAAAAAAGGAAAGTAAGGAGACTAAGATGTCGCGAGGTTCTGGGGGATTCAGTGGATTCTACTCTGCGAGTATAAATCATTATGGCGGGGGATCGGGTAGTCGGCCAGCCCAGTTCGCACATCGGATTAATCGAGGTGGTCCAGTAAGTTCTTTTAGTGCACCACTGACATGAGTTTCCTACAATGGTTATTCTAGTTATCTGGCACACACTCAATATGAGCAGCCAAATACACAAAGGAGTTGTTATGAATACGGTGATACTAGGTACATCATGAGAAAATTGTCCCAAACTTGGGAGAGGCATATTTCATCAAAGCACTCAGGCTACGTGCCCCATTGCAGTTACTACACCACCCACACGATCAGTTAAGGGTGGAGGACAGGCGGGTAGAAGGCGTCCTAGAGGTGAAGACCCAGTCGTTGTTATATTTGTTTTATGGTATGGTGGAGGTCGTTACATCAGATGGTGACGTTATAGGTACGACCTCAATTTAAAATAAAGGAATAATTTCCTTAACTTGATTCGATTCTGAGTATCAAGACAAGTCCTCCTATTGTGCTCCACTTATGAATGAGCTTCGTAATTCTGTAATCTACTTATGTGTTTACTTCTGTTGGGAGGTTTTATGGAGATAACTACACCTATCATTCCATGATGGACTCTAATAAGATCTGTAAGGCTAAATGTGTCTTTCTGGTACTTATTTCGGTATGTTTTGATGTATTTCCAGATAATTGATTACAAATTGTGAATTAAATGCCCTACCGGTGTGGGGTTCATTATGTGTTATGATTTTATTTAATGAAAGTTATTTAAAAGGAGAAAATGGAAAGTTTCGATTGGCAAGATGTGCATATTACTTGTGATTCAGAACTGAGGCCGAGGTCCTCGTATTTTAAAATAAATTGATATGTTTAAACCGGGGTATGAGCTGCGGTGGAAGTTATATAAGGACGAGATCCTTCTGATAAAAATTCTTATGTTTAAATTCTCCCTTGTGAAAATTAAATTTGTACTATAGTACTAATAGGGAGTCATGTCTGCTAGGCTTATTTAAAATTTTTTTGTATGAAATTCTTTGTGCATACTTGCCAAATTCGTGTTGTAATATTGAGTTGTAACCTACGAGGTAGGTGCCCGCCCAGGTGGCGTTAAATGTGACTCGTTAATTCAGGTAAATAATTATGAGGTCTTCATGCCTCACATCTCGTTATTAGTATTGTGAAGGTTTGGAACGAGATTTTTGTTAACATGAAGTTAATTGACGATTCTGTAATTGATTATAAACAACTATTAAGACCAGATTCACCCAGAAGGGTGCCCCATTTAGATGGTCAGACGAGTGTGAGTTGAGCTTTCAGAAGCTTAAGACCGCTTTGACTACAACGCTAGTGTTGGTATTACCCACAGGTTCAGGATCATCTACGGTATATTGTGACGCCTCTCATATTGGGCTGCAGTATTAATGCAAGATGGCAAGGTAATTGCATATGCGTCGCGGAAATTGAAAGTTCACGAGAAGAATTATCCTGTTCATGACTTAGAACTGGTAGCCATTATTCATGCGCTGAAGATTTGGAGGCATTACCTCTACGGTGTCTCGTGTGAGGTATTTAGTGATCATCGTTGCCTTCAGTACCTGTTCAAACAAAAAGATCTTAATTTGAGGTAGAGAAGTTTGTTGGAGTTGTTGAAAGACTATGATATCACCATTTTGTATCACCCCGAAAAGGCCAATGTGGTGGCCGATGCTTTGAGTAAAAAGGCTGTGAGTATGGGCTGTCTTGCGTATATTCCGGTTGTTGAGAGGCCATTAGCTACATAGGTTCAGACTTTGGCTAACCAATTCGTAAGGTTAGATGTTTCAGAACCCAGTCGAGTTCTAGCTTGCACAGTCGCTCGATCTTCTTTATATGAGCGCATCAGAGAGAGGCAGTATGATGGTCCTCGTTTACTTGTCCTTAAGGACACAGTGCGGCACTGTGATGCCAAACAGGTTGCTGTGGGGGAAGATGGTGTTCTGCGAATGCAGGGTCGTATTTGTGTGCCTAATGTGGATGGGCTTCGTGAATTAATTCTTGAAGAGGCACATAGTTCCAGGTATTCTATTCATCCAGGTATCGCCAAAATGTATCAAGATTTGCGGCAACATTATTGGTGGAGGAGAATGAAAAAGGATATAGTTGCATATGTAGCTCGGTGTCTGAATTGTCAGCAAGTTAAGTACGAGCATCAAAGACCTGGTAGGTTGCTTCAGAAGTTAGAAATTCCTGAATGGAAATGGGAGTGTATCACTATGGATTTTGTTGTTGGACTCCCACAGACTCAGAGAAAATTTGATTTAGTTTGGGGTCATTATGGACAGGTTGACCAAGTCAGCACATTTCATCCCAGTGGCAGCTACCTATTCTTCAGAAAGGTTAGCTGAAATTTACATTCGTGAGATTGTCCGCCTTCACGGAGTGCCCTTGTCTATTATTTCAGATCGAGGTACGCAGTACAACGTGAGTTGGGTATGCCGGTTGAGTTGAGCATATCATTCAATCCTCAGACGGATGGGCAGTCCGAGCGTACTATTCAGATCTTGGAGTATATGCTCCGCGCCTGTGTTATTGACTTTGCAGGTTCTTGGGATCAGTTCTTGCTGTTAGCGGAGTTTGCCTACAATAACAACTACCAGTCGAGCATTCAGATGGCTCCATATGAGGCATTATACGGAAGGCGATGTCATTCGCTAGTTTGTTTGTTCGAACCGGGAGAGGCTCGGTTATTGGGTACCGATTTGGTACAAGATGCCTTAAATAAGGTCAATATTATTTAGGATCGACTTCGCACATCTTAGTCTAGGCAAAAGAGTTATGCCGACCGTAAAGTTCGTGATATTTCATTTTTGGTTGGATAAAGAATATTGCTTCGGGTATCGCCCATGAAGGGTGTTATCAGATTTGGGAAGAAGGGCAAGTTGAGCCCTAGGTATATTGGGCCATTTGAGATCCTCGAGAGAATGGGGGAGGTAGCTTATAGACTTGCGTTACCTCCAGGGTTATCCACAGTTCATCCAGAATTCCATGTGTCTATGCTCCGAAAATATCATGGTGACCCGTCCCACGTGTTAGATTTCAGCTCTGTCCAGTTGGACAAGGATTTGACTTACGAGGAGGAGCCGCAATTCTAGCCCGGCAAGTTTGCCAGTTGAGATCAAAGAGTTACCCTTCAGTTCGAGTGCAGTGGAGAGGTCAGCCTATTGAGGCAGCTACTTGGGAGTCCGATTCCGATATGCAGAGTAGATATCCCCACCTTTTCACCAGCCCAGGTACTTTTCTATGTCCGTTCGAAGACGAACAATTATTTTAGAGGTGGAGAATGTGATGACCCAAAAGGTCATCTTATGTTTTAAAACTCGAATCTGCACTCTTAATCCTTAAAAATATCATTTTACCCTCCTCGATTTGCATGCGCAGTCCGATAAGGTTTCCGGAAAGCTGTTATGTTGAAAACTAATGAAAATAAAAAAATTTACCTTAAAAGTTGATTTTAGTTGACTTTGATCAACATTTTTGGTAAACATTTATGGGACCTGGGCGTATGCCCGGAATTGAATTCGGAGGTCCCTAACTTGAGTAATGAATTTTTGATAAAAATTAAAAGTCTGGAAATTATTTGTTTTTTAGAATTGATTGATATTTGGCATTATTAGTATCGGGTCCGTATTTTGGTTCCGGATCTCGGTACATGTTCATTATGATATTTAAGACTTGTATGTGAAATTTGATGAGAAACGGAGTTGATTTGACGTGATTCGGACATCCAATTGAGAAGATATGAATTTTAAAGTGTTCTTGAGAATTTCATTTGATTTGGTGCTAAATTCGTAGTTCTAGGTGTTATTTTGGCGATTTGATCGTGCGAGCAAGTTCGTATGATATTTTTAGACTTGTGTGCATGTTTGGTTTGGAGCCCCGAGGGCTCGGGTGAGTTTCGGATAGGCCACGAGATGTTTTGAACTTAGAAATTTTGCTGGTATAACTGAACCTGTTGCAGGCCTCTGATCTTGCAATTGCGAGATCAGGCATCGCAAATGCGAACATAACAGGGTCCACAATTGCGAGGCTTTCATCGCAATTTCGATCAGAAGCCTAGGTCAGCAGTTCTCGAATTTGCGAGGTTACCTTCGCAATTGCGAAGGGAGTCTGGGAAGGGCAGGCTCGCAAATGCGAACATTTACTCGCATTTACGAGGTTCAGTGGTCGCAAATGCGACACTTTCATCGTATTTGAGAATTGAGCGGGATTGTGAAGGGCATCGCAATTGCGATTGTTCCTTCGCAATTGCAAACTTTGCATTTGCGAAGCTCAAGTCGCAATTGCGACACCTGCAGCTGAGTAAAAGGGGTTTAGACGGGATTTTTCATTCATTCTTCATATTTTCAAAACCCTAAACCTTAATAGGCGATTTTCCAAAGACCAAATCTTCCCCAATTCATAGGTAAGTGATTCCTAACTCTTTTCTTTCAATCTTTTACATCTTATAACAAGATTTCAACCTAGAATCAAGAATTTTTATGGTGAAATTAGGATTTTTGGGTAGAAGTTACGAATTTAGAAATTTGAGGATTTAGACCTCAATTTGAGGTCGGATTCCAAAACTAATTACGTATTCGGGATCGGGGGTGAATGGGTCAAAAGATTTTGGTCCGAACCTCGGGTTTTGACCAAGCGGGCCCGGGGTCGATTTTTCAACCTTTTGGAGAAAAATTTATGAAATTTAATTTATGAAATATAATTGATTTCTTTAGCAATATTTGATATTATTGAGTCATTTTTGAATAGATACGAGTGGTTTGGAGGTGAATTTCAAAGGAAAGCTGTGATTAAGAGTTTAGCGGTCTTCGGAGCAAGGTACGTGTTGTGTCTAACTTTGGCTTGAGGGAATAGGTATTGTGTGAGTAATTGCTACGTGTTTTGTTGTTGAATACGATGTATATATAAGGTGACAAGCATCTATGCGTTGTGGTCGAGTCATAGCATGCGAGTGAAATTCCATTGTTGCAAATTTATAGTCTTAAATCTTGTTATCCATGCTTATTGTTGTTGTTGAAATTTTGGGAGACTTGTATCCGGTTCCACCACGGTTGATAAAATTGTGAATATTGATTCGAGGTTGAGATGTTAAATTGTGAAAGTAATTATTGATGAAATATTGATTTCTTTGTGAAACTTCTCTCTATCCGTTATTATTGATTATGTGAATTATGAAGAAGAGTATAAAGCACAAAGGGTGATGCCGTGCGTGAGTTATTTATATGGCGAGGAAGAGTGTAAATCACGAAGGGTGATGCCGTGCATGCATTATTTATATTGTGAGGAAGAGTGTAAAGCACGAAGGGTGATGTCGTGTATATTATGAGTGGTTTAAAGCATGAAAGGTGATGCCGTGTATATTATGAGAGGTTTAAAACACGAAGGGTTATGCCGTGTATATTATGAGAGGTTTAATGCATGAAGGGTGATGTCGTGCCGTTCTATTTATTTATTTGGTGAGGTTGAGAGTAAAAGCACGAAGGGTGATGCCGTGCAATTTTCCTTGCTGTTTTAATTGCTCAATTCATTTAAGGATTTTCGGTTTAATCGTGTCTTTTCATTATTCTCACCCTTTATGTTGTATTCCCCCCACTATATGTTCCCTTTCCATTATTTCTGTGTTATTTCTTTATTTACTATTGTTGCCACTAGCATGATTATACTGTTTAAGTTATATGTGGGTGTCTTGTCCTAGCCTCGTCACTATTTCGCCGAGGTTAGGCTCGACACTTACCAGTACATGAGGTCGGTTGTACTGATGCTGCACTATGCACTTTCTGTGCAAACTTTGATATCGGCTCAGGTTGATCGAGATTTTGCTATTGGTCCGCTGTCCGAAGACTCAAGGTAGATCTGTCGGCGTTCACAGACCTTGAAGTCACCGTCTACCTTTTATGTCACTGTTGTTTTCTTTCATTCAGACAATTGTAATTGTTTCAGATTATTACTTGTAGTAAATTCTAGAATGCTCGTGAATCGTGACTCCAGATCCGGGTGGTAGTAATTAATACAGTTTTATAAAATTCCGCACCTCTTATATTTCATCTTAGTTAATCATTGTTATTTACTGAATGGAAATAAGAAATTGGTTTAACAATTTTCTAACGCTGGCTTGTGTAACGACCCGACTTGTCATTTTATGAATTTACGCCCCGTTTAGTGACTTAAGGTCTCGAGCAGCTTCGCAATATGTATTTATGACCCGCGGGTGTGGTCGAGTTTGATTTACTAAAGATTCAGAATTAAATTAAAAGAACAATCCTTAATTTGAAGCTTAAATAGAAAGAGTTGACTGGAGAGTTGACTTTTGAGCAAACGACTCTGGAATGGAATTTTGATGATGTCAATAGCTCTGTATGGTGATTCTGGACTTAGGAGCGTATTCGAAAAATTATTTGAAGGTCTGTAGTGGAATTAAGCTTGAAATGCCAAAAGTTGAATTTTTGGGAAATTTGACCCGGGGGTTGACCTTTTGATATCGAGGTTGGAATCCGATTCTGGAAATTTGAATAGGCCTGTTATGTCATTTATGACTTGTGTACAAAATTTGAAGTCATTCCGAATTGATTTGATGTGTTTCAGCACAAGATAAAGAATTTGAAAGTTCAAAGTTCATAGATTTTGATTTGAGGTGCGATTCGTCGTTTTGATATTGTCTGATACGATTTAAGAATTTGACTAAGCTTGTATGATGTTTTAGGACATGATGGTATGTTAGGCTGAGGTCCCGGGGGGCCTCGGGTGACTTTGGATGCCAAACGGATTGAATTTGGATTTGGAGGAGGAGTTGAAGCAGCTGAGCATCTGGTATGATTGCATCTGCGCGAAAAAAGGCCGCAGGTGCGAGCTCGCAGGTGCAAGCTCGCGGATGCGAGAAATGAGTCGCGGAAGTGGAAAATTCATGGGCTGGCTAGGCACCGCGGGTGCGAAAAATTTGCCGCGGATGCGAAGCCGCGGGTGAGAAGAATTGTACAGCAGGTGCGAAGAATTGTACCGCGGGTGCGAAGAAATCACCGCGGGTGCGAAAACCCCTGGGCAATACAAAAACAGAGGGGTTCCGAGCTTTTTCCATTTTTGGGCATTTCAAGCTCGGGTTGGGTGATTGTTGAGTATGGTTTTCATGAGAAAACTTGAGGTAAGTCCCTTGTGATCATTTCCACTCCATAATATTGAATTATCATCGAATAATCCGATTAGATTACATGTCTTTGAGGTATAAATCGAGGGTTTGAACTTAGGGATCTGAAAACAAAAAGTTAAGATTTGGAGGTCGGGTTGTTATTGGAATTTGATAAGATTGGTATGGTTGAACTCGTATCGGAATGGGTGTTTGGATTTCATGAAAATTTTGTCGGGTTCCGAGGAGCGAGCCTCGCGTTGACTTTTGTTGACTTTTTGGAATAAAATTTTAAGTCGACGTATTATTATCCGAAATTGTTTCCGATGAATTTTAATGAAGTTATACAATTAATTTGGATAGATTTGAGCTGTCCGAAGGTCAATTCAAGCAAGAAGGCTATTTTGGAATATCGACCTACCTTCAAAGAGTAAGTGTCTTGCTTAACCTCGAGTTGGGGAATTACCCCTTAGGCATTGAGTCTTATGTGCCATTTGTGAAATGTGAAAAGCCGTGTACGCGAGGTGACGAGTACGTACTCGGGTTTATACGTGCAAAATTCATTAAGTTGAAGTCTTAGGCATTATTGTGTAGTAAATTGAGAAATTGTGGAAAAATATTAAATTATTTATTTGCCATGTCTAAATCCTTATTGTTGAATTTGTTTTTATATGATAATTTGATGTGATTGTTACTTGAAATATTTATGAAATTTCGTGAGTACTGTTGGATTAATATTTCTTTGAAATTAATTCCAATATGAATTTTGGTATGCAAATAATTAATTTAAGCAAGCTTAAGAAGAAGTGTTAATATAATTATCTAAATTTGTATTAATGAAGGCTTTGCTTTATGCTGAGAAATTTCTATCTCTATTGATTGTTTCTGGGTGTTATATACATTATGTGGAGCCTTAAGCTATTTGTTGTGAAATTAATTAATTTTGATATAACTTTGGAATTTGGTAGTAGCCATTGGGCAAATTATGATATGAATTGATTTTATTATGTTGCCGTGTAAATTGTTGTGTTGTGTGAGTTATTATTTTGAGGAGATAAGGGTGGCATTTCACTGTAGTTGCGTTTGTTGGAATATTGTCTGGGCGGAGCGATAAGGGTGGCAATAGGAGTGATAAGGGTGGCTATTGATATTGTCTGGGTGGAACGATAAGGGTGGCTATAGGAGTGATAAGGGTGGCAATAGGAGTGATAAGAGTGGCTATTGTCAGGGACGATATGTGATTATGTGGAGATTGTTGTGTTGATAATTTTCATGTGATGTTGTGATTTTCTTGTGTTTATTTTTATACCTTGTGTAATTTGTCTTGTTGTTGGTAAATTGATAACAATCTGATTTATGTTGATATTGAGCGCCTGTGGCTATTGTCAGGCGGATTATAAAATAAAATGTGGGCACGAGATACCGTGAGTAAATAATGAGGATATTTGACACGTGAATTGTCCGTGCAGTTGTGATATGAAATATGGGCACGAGGTGCTGTGATGAAATGATAATGATAATTGGCACGTGAATTGTCCGTGCATTTGTGATATGAAATGAGGGCACGAGGTGCCGGGGAAGTATGATGATTTGATTATGGGCACGAGGTGCCGTGGAAATATGAAAATGGGTTGAGACCCGTATTTACGAAAAATATAAAAATGGGCTGAGACTCGTATTTTGATGATTTTGAAATGAGGTGTCACATGGTGACTTTTTAATTGAAAGAATTATATTTAAAATATTTATTTGGAAGGATTTTTACTTAGAAAGTATTATATAAACGAATTGTATTTTGAAAGATATTTATTTGAGGAATTTGTATTTGAAAAGATTTATTGAAAGAATTATATTTGAAAAATAATTATTTGAGAAAATTATATTTGAAAGAGAGTTATCTGGAAGAACTATGTGATAGACATTTATTTGAAGGGCTTGATTTAATTGGGTGTAATTGTGTTTATTAATTGTTGAGTGGTATTAATGGTATGCTTGTTGTCTGTTGTGCATATCACTGGTTGTTTTATCGTACCTTTATTATTATTTGTTTCCTATTATTTTGTATATCATATTGCACATGTTATTAATTAGTGAGTGTCTTGACTGTACCTTGTCTCTACTCCATTGAGGTTAGTCTTGATACTTACCGGGCACTGCTGTGGTGTGCTCACTCTAGATTTCTGCACATTTTTTGCAGAGCCAGGTATTGAAGATAATGGACTTGAGCAGAGTTAAAGCGGGATTGTAGGGATTCAAGATAGAGCTGCTTGGTCGTCGCAGTCCCTTGGAGTTTTTTCATTTCATTGTACTGTTAATTTGTAATCAAACAGTATTGTACATTTGGTCCTCGTGATCATTCCATTTATTCAGTTAGAGGTTGTGACTCAGTACTACCACTCTTGGGAGGGTGTATATTGTAATTATTTCCGCTTATAGTTTTGATTATTTATTTAATTCAAAAAAATGGCTAAAAAATGCAATGAAAATCGGCTTACCTAGTCTTAGAGACTAGGTGCCATCACGACTCCTGTGGCGGGATTTTGGGTCGTGACAACTTGGTATCAGAGCTCTAGGTTCATAGGTTCTACGAGTCACGAACGATTCTAGTAGAGTCTTGCGGATCGGTACGGAGACGTCTGTACTTATCTTCGAGAGGCTACAGAACTGTTAGGAAATTTCCATTTCATTCATTCCTGGAGTGCGGAATTTGTTGAATTTGGAATTTGAACCTTTGTATCTCCATTCTCTCACAGAAGGTGAGGACACGTGCTACTGGGTTAGCTGAGTAGGCATCCGCACATACTGCTAGGGCTGCAAGAGTCCGGGGCTGAGATAGAGACCGAGGTAGAGGTCGAGGGAGGGCACGTGCTGCAACTAGAGCACCTATCAGAACAATAGTTGGGAAGCCACTAGTAGCTCCAGTTGGGGGACAGGTACCAAAAGCACTTGTTGTTACCCCAGGACTTCAGGAGACTTTGGCATAGTTCCTGAGTATGTTTGGTATATTAACTCAGGCGGGATTGATCTATGTTGCACCAAAAATTCCGCAGATTGGGGGAGTAGCTCATACTCCTACCAAAACTCCAGAGCAGCAGGCTCACGTTGGTCAGGTTCCGGGTTTAGTATACAACCTGTTATTCCGGTTCGGCCTGAGGTCAGGCCCGAGGCATCAGAAGAAGAACAAAAGAAATTTGAAAGGTTTAAGAAATATGATCCACCAACTTTCAGTGGCACAGCTACAGAAGATGCCCAAGAATTTCTAGAAAATTGTCAACGTATTCTCCGCACCATGGGTATTGTGGAGGTGAGCGGAGTTGCCTTTACTATATTTCAACTGTCAGGCGTAGCGTATCGATAGTGGCAAATCTATGAAGAAGGTAGACCAGTCGATGCCATACCACCAACTTGGGCTCAATTTTCGGAAATGTTCTTGAAAGAGTTTGATCCCCAGACTCTCAAAGATGCGTGGCGCACAGATCTTGAACAGTTACGTCAGGTCACTATGATAGTGTCAGAATATGCTATCAGGTTCAACGACTTAGCTTGCCATGCACCTATCTTAGTTCCTACAATCAGAGAACGGGTCCGCAGATTCATTGAGGGGCTCGATTATGATATTAAAATATGCATGGCTCGAGAATTACAAACTGATGCTTTATTTCAGCAAGTAGTGGAGACTGCAAGGAAGATTGAGGGTGTTTTAGGCGAGGAAAGGGAGTCTAAAGAGGCCAAAAGGTCTCGAAGATCTGGAGGGTTTAATGGATTTTACTCTTCAGCTAGAACCCATTATAGCGGAGGCTCGAGCAGTCGGTCAGCTCAGTCCGCAAATCGGATTACTCGGGGTGCTCCAATTTATAGTGCACCACTGACATGAAATTCTTACAGTGGTTATTCCAGTTATCCGGCACAAACTCAGTACGAGCAGCCGCGACCTCACAAGGGTTGTTATAAGTGCAGTGATACTAGGCATATCATGAGAGATTGTCCCAAACTTGGGAGGGGTGGGTTTCATGAGAACACTCCAACTACAAGCTTTATTCCAGTTGATACTCCACATGCATAGTCAGCTAGAGGTGGAGGACAGGCGGGTAGTGGGCGCCTAAGAGGTGGAGGCCCGACCCGTTGATTTAATCACTATGATTTGGCTGAGGCCAATACACCAGATGGTGTCGTTGCAGGTATGATCCTGATTTTTATTATAAAAGAATATTTTCCTTAATTTGATTTGGTTCTGAATAGTGAGGTGAGTCCTCCTATTATGCTCCACTTATGGTAAGCTTCGTAAATTTGTGACCCACTTATATATTTATCCCTGTTGGGAGATTTAAAGATGTGAGTCCGTGTCTGTTATTTTATTTCTGTACACCATTGAGGGCTATAAGTCCAAAAATAATTTTTATTATTCATTACAGTGGGTTTAATGTGTTTCGAAATAATTAATTCCAATTTTTATGAATTATACGCCCTAACAGTATAAGGGTTCATTATATGTTGTTAAAATTGTTTATGAAATGTATTGAAAAGAAGAAATAAAGTAAATTGAAAATTTCAGTTGGCACAATGTTCAACATAATTGTGATTCGGATTTGAGGATGAGATCCTCACATTTTTACATGATGTGAAATATTTAAACCAGGCTGCAAGACGCGATGAAAGTTATATAAGAACGAGGTCCTTGTGGTGAAATATTTATGAGTTTAAAATTCTCCCTTGTGAAATTTAATTTGTGCAATAATATTAATAGGGAGTCATGCCGGTTAGGCTTATTTGATAATGATTGTATATTTTCTGTTCATATTCAGCCATTTTCGTGCTGTAAATATTGAGTTTTAGCCCAGGTGGCGTTAAATGTGACTCATTAATCCGAGTAAGTAATCATGAGGTCTTCATGCCTCACATTCTGTTGCCAGTATTGTGAAACTTCGAAACGAGGTGATGGTTAATATGAGATTAATTGATGATGCTGGAATTAATTGTGAACAGGTTTTAAGACCAGAGATCTGGTGATGAGCATATATATGATGTTCTTTATGTCTTGATATCATTATGCTAAGGCAATGCTGAGATTAATTTTATTGATATATACCCTGTGGTATTTTGTTGGGTTGTAGATATTTTGTTAGGGGGTGTTTGGATGTTACTCTGGCAGGTGGATAGGCCCAATTACAGGGGAGACTCTGCCGAAAATTCTGAAAAATTTGGGAGTTAGTAAAATTGGGAGGATTGAGATTTGCAAAGGAAGAGTTAAGTTATGTTATGTGTTTGATGGTGAATGACCCTAAGCGGAGAAGAATGAAACACCCCAGAAACAATTTTTTTTAAGTACTTCAACATTATCAAGCAAAATTGATGTGTTCATAGGCATGAGTCGCTATATCCAGTTTAGACTAATACCGTGCGTTGTTGTGAAAAAACAGATCTTTGAAATGTTGGAGTGTAAGAAATTGATCATAAAGTCTACAAATATGGATAAAAGAAATAATCTCAAATGAGATGATATTGTCGGGCTTATCTCAAAGGCGGTAACGTGGAATCAACCGTGAGTATATGTGTAAACGAAAAATCATCAATTTGGTAACCTCACAATAATTCTTAAAACGTTCGAGGACGAACGTTTGTTTAAGAGGTGGAGAATGTAACGACCCGACTTGTCGTTTTAAGAATTTATGCCCCGCTCAGTGACTTAAGATCTCGAGCAGCTTCGCAATATTTATTATGACCCGCGGGTGTGGTCGAGTTTGATTTACTAAAGATTCAGAATTAAATTAAAAGACCAATCCTTAATTTGAAGCTTAAATGGAAAAAGTTGACCGGAGAGTTGACTTTTGAGCAAACGACTCCGGAATGGAATTTTGATGATGTCAATAGCTCCGTATGGTGATTTTGGACTTAGAAGCATGTCAGGAAAATTATTTGGAGGTCTGCAGTGGAATTAAGCTTGAAATGCCGAAAGTTGAATTCTTGGAAAGTTTGACCGGGGGGTTGATTTTTTGATATCGAGGTAGGAATCCAATTCTGGAAATTTGAATAGGTCTGTTATGTCATTTATGACTTGTGTGCAAAATTTGAAGTCATTCCGAATTGATTTGATGTGTTTCGGCACAAGATAAAGAATTTGAAAGTTCAAAGTTCATAGATTTTGATTTGAGGTACAATTCGTCGTTTTGATATTGTCTGATGTGATTTAAGAATTTTACTAAGTTCGTATGATATTTTAGGACTTGATGTTATGTTTGGTTGAGGTCCCGGGGGCCTCGGGTGAGTTTGGATGCCTAACGGATCGAATTTGGAGTTGGAGGAGGAGTTGAAGTTGCTGAGCATCTGGTATGATCACACCTGCGAGAAAAAGGGGCAGATGCGAGAAATGAGTCGCGAAAGCGGAAAATTCATGGGCTGGCCAGGCACCGCGGGTGCAAAATATTTGCCGCAGATGCGAAGCCGCGGGTGCGAAGAATTTTACTGCGGGGGCGAAGAATTGTACCGCAGGTGCGAAGCCGCAAGTACAAAGAAATTAACTGCATGTGCGAAGCCGCGGGTGCGAAGAAATCACCGCGGGTGCGAAAACCCCTGGGCAATACAAAAACAGAGGGGTTCCGAGCTTTTGCCATTTTAGGGCATTTCAAGCTTGGGTTGGGCGATTTTTGAGCAAGGTTTTCATGGGAAAACTTGAGGTAAGTCCCTTGTGATCATTTCCACTCCATAATATTGAATTATCATCGAATAATCCGATTAGATTACATGCTTTTGAGGTGTAAATCGGGGGTTTGAACTTAGGGATCTGAAAACGTAAAGTTAAGATTTGGAGGTCGAGTTGTTATTGGAAATCGATAAAATTGGTATGGTTGAACTCGTATCGAAATGGGTGTTCAGATTTCATAAAAATTTTGTCGGGTTCCGAGGGTTGACTTTTGTTGACTTTTTGGAATAAAATTTTAAGTCGACGTATTATTAGCCGGAATTGTTTCCGATAAATTTCAATGAAGTTATACAATTAATTTGGATAGATTTGAGCTATCCGGAGGTCAATTAAAGAAAGAAGGCTATTTTGGAATATCGGCCTACCTTCAAAGAGTAAGTGTCTTGCTTAACCTCGAGTGGGGGAATTACCCCTTAGGCATTGAGTCTTATGTGCCATTTGTAAAATATGAAAAGCCGTGTACGCGAGGTGACGAGTATGTACTAGGGCTTATACGTGCAAAATTCATTGAATTAAATTCTTAGGTATTATTGTGTAGTAAATTGAGAAATTGTGGAAAAATATTAAATCATTTGTTTGCCATGCCTAAATTCTTATTGTTGAATTTGTTTTTATATGATAATTTGATGTGATTGTTACTTGAAATATTTATGAAATTTTGTGAGTACTGTTGGTTTAATATTTCTTGGAAATTAATTCCAATATGAATTTTCTTATGCAAATAATTAATTGAAGCAAGCTTAAGAAGAAGTGTTAACATAATTATCTAAATTTGCATTAATGAAGGCTTTGCTTTATGCTGAGAAATTTCTATCTCTATTGAATGTTTCTGGGTGTTATATACATTGTGTGGAGCCTTAAGCTATATGTTGTGAAATTGGAAATGTGTTTTTTTAATCATTCACAAGAGTTCCTCACTTTTTCTCCCTTGGGACTCGAATCCGCAATATTAAGGTTAAAGGTGGAGGATCCTTATCACTTGAACAAAATCGAAAAGCTTTCTTAATACACAAATATTTCGTTATTCTTACCATTAAATGACAAGTGACTAAAACTCAAAAAGTGTAAGGGATCTTTATGGAAGTAGTAAGCTTGATTCACTGTTTACTTTTTCTAACCGGTATATGTAATTATACACTAATTATATATGGTTATATATATACTAGAATTATACATATATATTATATATCTGAAGGCTATTTTTAATTAAAAAAATTGGATGGACGACTATTTAGGTTATTTAAGGGAATTAAATTAAGGTAGGGTTCAAGGACATAGACTAATTGCCCTAATTTATTTTGGTCAAGGAGACAATGACATTTGTGAACGTAGTCTTCTATTTTGCTATGCCATTGACAAAGATATCTCTTCTTTAGAAACTCAAGATGTATAAGGGACATTTACAAAAACAACCAGCTTGATTCATTGTTTATTCTTTTTAGCCAGCATATATATATTGTTGTGCCCTGATTGTAAATAGTTATACACATGGTATACATGGATTATACCTATATATTATATATTCGTCGGCTATTTTTAATTTAAGTTGTTGGATGGACGACTATTTAGGTTATTTAAGGGAATTAAATTAGGGTAGTGTTCGAGGACGTAAACTAATTGCCCTAGTTTGTTTTGGTCAAGGAGACACCGACATTTGTGAATGTAGTTTTCTCATTTGCTCTGCCATTGACAAAGATCTCTCTACGCTTGAGGAACTCAGGATGCATAAGGAATATTTACAGAAATAACCGGCTCGATTCACTGTATATTCTTTTTAGCCAGCATCATATATCGTTGTGCACCAATTGTAAACAGTTATACACATACTATATATGGATTATATATATATATTAGGTATCGCCGGATTTTTTAAAATTTAAGTAACTAGATAGATGTCTATTTAGGTTAAACAAGGGAGTAACTAAGGGTAGGGTTTGAGGACATGAACTAATTGCCCTAGTTTGTTTTGATCAAGGAGACAACGACAGTTGTAAATGTAGTCTTCTCTTTTTGCTATGCCATTGACAATGATCTCTCCACACTTGAGGAACTCAGGATATATAAGGAACATTTACAGAAACAACTGGATTGATTCAATATTTATTCCTTTTAGCTGGCATACACATATCTTTATGCACTAATACATGGATTTTATATATATATATATATATATATATATATATATATATATATATATATATATCGCCAACTATTTTTAATTTAAGCGGTTGGATAGACGACTATTTAGATTATAAAAGAGAATAATTAAGGGTAGGTTGGAGGGCATGAACTAATTGCCCTAGTTTGTTTTGGTCAAGGATACAATAACATTTGTGCACGTAGTCTTCTCTTTTGCTATGCCATTGACAAAGATCTCTCTGCACTTGTGGAACACTTGATCCATATTCAATTCATCACCAAAATGGCTGACAAGTAAAGGCTCAAAAAAGCTCTCATGCACTGTGTCACATTGTATTCATCAGAAGAATCCATATGAATTTCTGAAGTTATCAAGACATCAATGGTGAAAGATCCCTCCTTTTCAACTATATACTTCACTTCTTCAGGAGATGGGTGGTATATAGGAATATTGAATGCAACCACTTTCTTTTCTTCTATTGATCCCCCGCATTCATTATTTTACCTATGAATATCAATAACAACAACAACAATAATATATCCAGTATAATCCAACAAGTAAAAATAAGAAAGGGTAATATGAACATAGACTTTATTCCTACCTTGTGCAGGTAGAGAGGTTGTTTCCGGTAGGCATAAAAATAATATATTGATAATTTAAGAAGAATTAATCCAAATAGCCATTCACCCAACCACTTAAACTAAAATAGCAAGTGAAGGTATATTATATGCATAATGCGTGTATTATATATGTATGATTGTGTATAATTAATATAACCTATGTATTTGGCTAGACAAAGTAAAAAATGAATATGACCGGCTATTTATGTAAAGTTCCCTTGATTTAATGCTTTATTAAGATACTTTAAAAGCTAGCGGCAACAGAATTAGTGTTGGTGGTCTTCTATATAGGTGTAACGACCTGGCCGGTCATTTTTAGTATTACAATCTCGTTCCCTCGTTTACTGCCCAATTTAAGCTTTACAGCTGTTTTATGACTTATCGGGTTAGTTGGTTTGGGTTCGGAAGGATTTCGGAGTGAAATAAAATACTTAGTCTCATAATTGAAAACTTATGTTGGAAACGTTGATCGGATGTTGACATATACATAAACGACCTCGGATTTGAATTGTGATGATTCCAATAACTCCGTATGGTGATTTTGGACTTAGGATACGTTCCGAAAAATTATTTGGAGGTCCGTAGTGGAATTAGGCTTGAAATGGTAAAAATTAAATTTTTGGGAAGTTTGACCGGGGGTTGACTTTTTCATATCGTGGTCGGAATCCAATTCTGGAAATTGGAATATCTCCGTTATGTCATTTATGACTTGTGTGCAAACTTTGAGATCAATCGGACTTGATTTGATAGGTTTTGTCTTCGGATGTAGAAATTAGAATTTATTAGTTTCATTAGTCTTGAATCTATGTGTGATTCATGTTTTTAGTGTTGTTTGATGTGATTTGAAAACTCAACTAAGTTCGTATGATATTTTAGGACTTGTTGGTATATTTGGTTGAGGTCCCGGGGGCCTCGGGTAAGTTTCAGATGATTAACGGATAGATTTTTTTGAATTTGGAAGACTGCAGAAACTGAAGCCTTCTGGTACAATCGCACCTGCGGAACATTGGTCGTAGGTGCGAGCTGGCATGCGCAGAAGCGGAGAGCACAGATGCGGAAGGAATTTCGCAGGTGCGAGTCCGCACCTGCGCGTGGAGGATCGCAGAAATAGCATTTGGCTTGGGAGCCA